>NC_056731.1:1378458651-1378481151 GCF_019279795.1 Protopterus annectens
TTTAGTTATTTATTTTTTCTCTTTCTCTTTCTCTTTCTTTCTCACTCTCTATCTTTCTCTCTCTCTCTCTCCACTACAGGGATTGAGCTGCTTTGAATAGGCTGCAGCATGGATTTTGTAGGTGATGCTCATGATCAGGTAATGGCCTCTGCACCAATCAGTGTTCATCACTTGCTACCTGCATGCAGATTGCTATGTAGTACTTCCAATTACTACTGTCATGGCAACCCACTACTATAAATTACTACATCATGTGGGCATTGTCCCTTTACCTTTCCTGTATGGAAGACATCCTTCCTCTGTGTGGACAGCAGTGTTACAGACAGCAGATAGCAATACCTCTTGCAGCAAGACTTGCAGACATAGGCCAATTACATATTTGTATAAGGTTCCAGACCTATTATTGTTATATGCATTGAATACTGCTAGTTTTTCAGGGTTTGTGTGTACATGCTAGTTTTCCATGGAATGCAGTCTGTCTGCGTAGTTCTCAACTGTGGGCCTATCCACATGATGGCCAGAGGATTGGATGTTATGTTTTGTCTGTTCACCACACAGGTCTTGTCTCTGATATATCAGTGACATTCTTTCTGTTGAGTGCTATCAGTACATGTCTACATCCATTTGTGTTTCTGACTTCATATTCTTGAGTAAGGGTATGTTGCAACCAATCCTGTAACACCAGCAACTTTCACAGTGTATAACAGCAATATTGCAAATATGGCCCTGTGTTCCAGCCTCTGTCCTCCACCTATATACCAGGCTTTGTTCATATGTCATACAGTAAGAGGTTAAGTAGTGGCCTATCATTATTTAGTGCTAGCATTCCTGCTATAATTCTAGTGATGTTGTGGACTCCCACACAAATTGTGGGGTAGGGTCCATATATATGAGGGCTACAGCTGGACAAAATGTGTGCGACCTTGTACAGGCCAGAGGTCAGTGTATGTAAAACACTGTTATATGCCCTTGTAAGTCATTTATGAGAGGGGGGTATGCACCATTTTTAACCTAGGCTGTTACAACATGTGAGGGATATCAGTAGTAAGAAACATGAAGGTATATGGCTGTACATTTTCATACATTTCACCATGGGAACAGTGGTGGCGTACAGCTTACAGTGGTACGAACACTTCTGTTTGTCAGTGTGATAGTGACATTTTAAGTTAAACATTGTTATGTAACAGATACATTGGCATTTTCACAACTACTATGTTTCTCCCTAGGGGTTGAGTACAGAGTGTAATTGGAGGCTGCTGAACTACATCTGTAATTAAGTGTTGATTGTTTCTTATCTTCACGGCAAGTGCTTTTTTACTGTTGCACTATGCATCATTGGAATGTTTACTGATTCAACACTTACATTCACTATGATAGACAGACTGTTCTGCATATGTTATTGATATCATCCTGAGATTGTACAGCTGAGATGGATTACTGCTAACTTGTTGCGGCTATGTTGTGTAGGGTCCTAGGTATGAGACTTGCAAGTGTTGGTTACTGTGTTGCAAGGCAGATCTGTTCAGCTGTGGAGGAGGTGATGATATCAATAATTACAAAATGTACTTATTTTGGGCCCCTTCACCCCCATTAACAGTGCCTTTGGTCAGATGGTTTGCAGTGAGAGGTTCATGTGCAAACACAATACACATTTATATATATATATATATATATATATATATATATATATATATATATATATATACACGTCTACATATATATGTCTATATATGTGTATATATATATATATATATATATATATATATATATATAAAATCTATATGTATATATATATATATATATATATATATATATATATATACATATATATGTAGACATGTATATATATATATATATATATATATATATATATATATATATATATATATATATATATATATACACATACACATACATACATTTACATACATAAATACATTTCCCCTACTGTTGAATGACTGTGCTGGATGATATGTTTGAGAAAACATCAGATTTATTTACATCTGATATGGCTTAGTGGCAAATGTATTTGGCTGTAGTGTACAGGGTACTGGGTTTGAGACTTGCAAGGGTTGATTATTTTGTTGCTGGACAGAACAGGAACTGTTAAAGACAGAGTGATTAAGGCACTTCAAAGCAGTTGTAAGTGGATTTGCATGGGTTTGTACGGAGCTAAGCGATGCTTACATGAGCATAGCTTAGCTTATGGCCACTTATGGCCACTTAAACCCGCGCTAATTTCTAATAAAGAAAAGGAAAAAAGGGAGCTAGGAAAGTGGTGAAATTGGGGCAAGTAGGGGGACAAACAAGAAGAGAATCAGGTAGGGATGTTCAGGACGGGTGTAGGAAAGGACCATAGCTCTACATTTCTTTGGCAGCAACAGCTGCTTTCAATGTGGGCAACTTAGAATTTGGAGCCTCACACCTTACAGGGAGGTGTGTGGGCATTATACAATATGGATGATTGGTAGGGTTAGATTGTGTGATGGGTACATGTCTCTGGGCATAATGCAGATCTAGTATAGGACGTGATTTTTTTGTGGGACAGATGCTCTTTTTTTAAGGTGAGAGTGGGATGTTAAGGAAGGATTATAGGTAAGTGTGGTGAGAGAGGTTTGGTAGGAGAGGTTGCATTTGCATACAGAAAAGACAGAAAAGATAGCAGACAGGGCTGGTGTATGATACATTGGGGGTAAACACCTTGACAGTGAGGGTGGTTGGGAATCCAAGGCTCATGAGCCCCCCAGATGGTAGTAGTGGAACTGATATCCCTACCCAATGGGAGTCACCACTACTCCTTCACAGCCCCGATGGTGGCTGTGCTGGGGGCTGGGCTGGAGGGCCGCCTACCTATCTAGCTGTGCCAGCCTCCCCTCCACCTGGTGCAGGCAGTTATCCAGCTCCATCTGGAGGACACTGCACACCACTCTACAGACCTTGTTCCAGGTGACAACATCCTCACTGTGCCCACTTGCTGGGGGGTGAGCCCCATCCCCTGCAGTGGTTCCACCCAAGGGTGGTGCAGAACCAGCAGATGAGGGAGGTCTGGGTTGGGTCCCAGATGTGCTGGAATCCGGTGCCTCGGCCAGGTCAGGTGGGAGAGGCAGATCCGCTGGGATCTGCCTTCCCATATGTGCTATGGTGTGGAAATTAACAATGAATATTGGTTAGTCTTGCACAACACATTACAACATTAGTCAAAATAGCATGCATGGATATTCCCATTTACCCAGCACAGTGCAAGTATAACAGTGCCATAGCAAACAGAACTCATGCATATATGGCATGGCATTCAGGGTTGCAAAAACATGCCAGTTAGTGGTATGTCAGGTAAGCAATAAAATGACTATTCAACATGGAATATTAGTGCGCACACAGGTTAAACAATGATAAACCAAATGGAACAACGGTCCCAACAGTACAGGTTTGTTTAGGAACATACCCATTGTTGGATTCAGTGTGATGGTTGGATCAGTTGAGTGGTGGGAGAAGGGAACAAATTCAATTGACAACTGCTATTAAGTATATTTGTCAGTACACTATTATTCACTACTCTACATTCTGACCACACTTACACTCTACCTGGGCCATGGGGCTGCTACAGCACACCAACAGCTGTAGATATCAACAGAACAATTGTACTGATTTTAGTTATATATATCAAAACTGTTTCTATACCAATTTGTTTACCTGTGGGCCCTGTGCAGATGAACTGTGTGCATATTACATTGCTGTTTCTATACATATTTCAAATTCACATATTAGTTGCAGGCCCTGGTGTGTGTGTTGTGCCTGTCACATATATCTACTGTGGCATTCTCTGTGTACAGGTTTCTTGGTGACTGGGGAAACTATTCATGACAGTGTGACACTTGAGGAGCTTGTCTGGGCTGGACTGCAGAGTGTGGATGTCTAGCTTGCCTCTATTTTTAGGACTGGGGCTGATCAACACAGCAATTGTACACCTTTCATGGTTATACACTTCATACTAGTAGTTTTATTCAGATTTCTTTTCCTGTGTGATTTGTATGGAAAATGTTATGTTTTGCAGTGTATTACTTTTTCTATTCGGATTGCAGTTTACAACTGTAGAACCAGACTGAGATGTTAGTGGTGGTCCCTGGATTCAAACCGTGGTGTGTGTGCAAAATTGAACTACAGGCCTAGTCCTTATCAGACTGAGCTACTGGGGAGGTGTTGTGTGTTGCTTGTGACATTTCTATCTAGTACGTATTTTTGTGCACAGTACTTTTATTATGACATGTTGCATTATTTGTTTCCCATTTTCAGTACAGATTATGCATACACAACAGACATTGGTGTCACTGTTTGTGAAACATGCACATTAGCTGGATTGCACATTTGACTGTTTTACACCTACATGCTGCAATTAAGATTCTTGAGTACACAGTGTAGGTTTTAAGTCTGCACTTGTTAGCCTTATACATTTTCAGTACATTCACAGCTACATACAAATGAAATTGAAAGGTAAACACCAGACACTGCTGGCCAACAAACAAGTAAAACAGATTCTGATGGCAATATGTACTGTTGCTTTTTTTCAGTTATTTGACATGTCCATTCTAAAGTATGCAGACAGGCAGTACTAAATCAGTTTACCTCAGTTAATGCATTCTGCAGGACATACACATTTCTATTTATCAGGTACAAGTGAGATGACGCACACCAGTGTTTGGGATCACCTTTATTAGTTTTGACATACATATCTGTGTACAACTCAGAACTCCACAATTACTATTCATACATGATCTGCACAGGGGAATGCTTTTCATTTCTAACTGTTACAGTAGCCCTGACATGGCACTTTCTTGGCAGGTTCACTCAGACACACTCATACATATTCTAATATTCCTCTCCTGCATATTTTACCTTGTTTGCTACTGACATGTGTATTACACAGCAGCTGGGAATACTCCATTGTAACACTGGCAGCCTGACACAGGCATTTATTCCTGACTTTTGCAGCACAATTATATATACAAGCAGTACTACCATTACTATAATTTTGATTTCTTACTGCTAATAGTAGGGGGTATTCTGTACTCACCATACTGCCGATGCAGCTGGGCCAGTCGCTGGGGATGAGTCTCAACATTCTGGGACCTCTCTGCAGCAGCTGTATGGGGAGACATCACACATTAATCACACCTGCACAGTCACAAGTTGAATTTTTTCCGTACTTAGTGATACATAAGACTGCATACTTACAGACAGATGGGACATCCTGCGCTTGGGCTTCTTAGATCCATTGGTCCAAGAGTGCACCCCTCCACTGCTTCAGGTCATGATGGTGATGATGTACCTGCTCACCAGTCTGGGGTATGCCAGTGGCACTGGGGAAATCACGTGCAAGCTGGTCGCAGGCCTCTGCTTTGTACTGCAAGCCCTGGTACTGGCCCTGCAGCAGCCTGTCATCATGTTTTTTTACTAGGAGCCCAACCATGACCCTGGACTCCTGGATGCTCCAATGTTGCTCTCGGAAGCAAACACCTTCACTTACGCCAGCCATTTTTGTCCTGCTGTGAGCAATCCCAAATGGTTATGTCTGTATTCCCACTTGAGTGGTTTAAATAGAGCAGTTTTCCCACACTTTTTCTTGATTGGCCGGTTTTAATATGCTGAACTATGCTTAGCTCCACGCAAATCTGCATAGCAATGCTTACACCAGGTAAGCAAAGCTGAAAGCCAGTAAACAATGCTTACACTAGCAAAGCATTGCTTAAATCTAATTTTTTTTCATTAAATTTATAAATTATTTTTTTACATTTATATTTTACATATTCTCACCCCTACTGTGCTATACGTCAGCCATATGATTGACATCTATCATTCAAATTCCTTTAAAGTTTATTAAATAATTTGGCAGAGGGGGGGATTCAAACTGAGCATGTTCTACATGCTACACCATGGCAGTACCACTATACTACAGAACTTGTCTATCAGGCTCAGGATTTCAGCCAGAATAAGCATAGTGAAGCACCACGCAAACAAGCTGTGCACTGCTTAAATTTCAGATTTATTTGATGAAAAAAAAACTTACATTTTTTTAACTTTTATTGCTTTTCTCTTGCTCTACTGCTTCCATGCATGTAGAGCAAGAGTGCATACATTTGGGGATGTGAACTTGAAGGCTGCTGCTTTCTAGGTGTTTGTGTTTTTTTTTCAGTGTCCGCAGACACTGAAATGTTAGCTACTTACATTTCAGTGTCTGTGGACACTAGTTTACTATATAATATTACAGCTAGGCTCATATTATATAACTTGACACTCATCTGTGTCACAAAGTGCCGTATGGTACTTTCTGAGCAAAGGGGGCCTGTTACATGTGCAGGCACAGCTGACACACACCCATTGCACTCGCTCCTGGTTTCTGTCCATTTAGATTAAATAGCAGCATGCCTTCATGCATATACAAGGCACACTGCTATTCTAAATGGACATGTATCACTCCGTGTAAGAATAGTCTTATTCTTGCATGGAGCTTTATGAATCCTGGGGTGTATTGAATACCTCTCAACTTTTTAGTGCAAGAACTCTGTACAAAATCAAAAATAATGGTGGTGGGGGGCAAAGGCCCCAAAATAAGGACAGTTTTTAAATACTGCTGCTATAAACTTATAAAGTGGATAAAATAAAAGGTTTTGAATCAGCATGCATTTTCTGAAGGATATAAAATCTGAAACTCAAATGCCTAGCATTATTAATTGACTTCAATTCTCAATGATTTTGTTAAAAAATCCACAAATTTACAAGGAACAAACCACAGATATGAGCCAGAAGTCTGAAAATTCTGCAAAAATAAGAATAGTTGAGAGTTATGTAGTAAGGTACTGTGCTGTACTGTAATGAAGGCATGCTGGCTACCTAAAAAGTTTGTCGGAGTACATTGTATTCTAGACCATACAGGAGACAAGATGCCAGCCTTAATAAAACCAGTGGAGAAATCAGGCACTTTGACACACATTTTAATACTTGCTGACTGTGTTTTACCAAAACTGAATGAATCTTTATTGCCATAGTAAAAACTAACTGTATCTTATATCAGAGCCATACATCTAGCAAGCACAATCGAGTAGATTTACAGTGAAGTATGCTAGTAATGGGAAAGGCCTCTGAGGAATGTACTGACACTCTGAGCTGACTTACTGCATTCTACAGCAATGCACAATGTCCACTTTTCCAGTGATGATATCTCCATTATCCCCAGTCTGCTCTTAATGCGCAGATGATAACTGAGTCAAGTTCCTTCCTTCAGAATTTGATATAAACAGAGGATACTGAAGAATTCTTGCTAACTTTTAAGTAGCTGAAACTAAATTATGGTGGCTCCATTCCTCAAGAAAGAACATCAGATAGCATGTTTGAAAGGTTTGCATGACCTTGCCAGTGACCATGCAGTACTGAAGAATGAAACCCTGGCTCATCTTGAGGTTATTGTCACCACTGGATATCAGCATTTCAGTATAAAGACCTTCTCAGTTCAGAACCAGTAAGATCACAGTTGCATGACAGTACATTTGAATCATAAGTACTGACATAACGTATCAGTTAGCACAGTGGGTTATTGCCAAACTGTACTGTGGCAAGGGTTCATGGTTTGAATTCTCCCAATATTTTGGGGCTAGGGTTTGTCATAATGGTTAAGATGTTTGTCTCACAGAGAAAAGATACAGGGTTTGATTCTCACTTTTGGTCACTGTCTACTTATTGGTTAGGTGTGTAATAGTCTGCACACTGACTCTCTAGTACTTATCTATGATTACAGCCTGAGACCAGCTCTGTCACTCTTGCTGTATTGCTTAGCAGGTTGGTTTCAGTTCTGGATGTGCATATAAGTAATTCTTACTTGGGACTATATCTTTGTGTAAAGATGTTAGAAACTTTAGCCAAAAGACTGGTATTCTGTATGGGCCCTGGGTTTTCCATTTAACTCATTCACTCAGGAAAAGCTGCCTGCTTAATTCCACCATAGGAACAACAGTGCAGCCTGAGCTCATTTTCAGAAAATCCATTTGTAATACCATACAGAAAACAAATGCTCATAACTCTTTAACTATAACAGCTACACTAAAAATGTAAACGCGAAAGTTGTTCAGCAGACACTGACCTTTCCAACAGTGTAAATGTTGGTAGTGTATATCAAAGTCATTATTAAATATTTGGCAAGGAATGCTGATATTGTACATGTTGTTTACCTTTTTGGAAAAACAAAGCATAATATCTTTGTCAATGTACCATGCAGACCCATACAATTTGAATGTAATTTGTTAGTATGGATGTCAGCTTTAAAATGATACCTTAACCATTACTGTGTGATGTTCCTTTCTTGAGATATTCACAGAAATATGATTAATATATTATTTTTCATAACTGATAAATAAACAAAGCATAATATCTCATCAACTGTAACAGACAGAGCCTACATATCAGTGTAAAAGTTGTGCATTTGAATGTCAGCTTCAAAATGATGCATCATTTGTGTGATCACCATGCTCCCTTGCAAAAATATGGGCATAATAATGAAAAGTAGTGTAAATGTATAATTTTCATAATCGTACAAGACCAAACAAACTGTGATATCTGTACACGTGTAGAGTGCACAGACGCAGTTCTTTTACCATGCTGTAAGGAGTAACACTGTCTTCAAAATTAGGTATTACTTGGCACAATGACATGCTCCCTTCCAAAGTTATTTACCAAAATATGAAAAAAAAATCATAATTTCCATAACCTAATTCCAAACAAACTTTGATATCTGCACGTGTCCAACATACAGACACAATTCTTTTTTGCCATGTTGGAACCAGCAATACTGTCTTCAAAATGAAGTATTACTTGACATATTCAAATGCTCCCTTGCAAAGTTATCCACCAAAATATGAAAAAAATCATAATTTCCATAACCTAAGTCCGAAACAAACTGTGATATCTGCATATGAGTACAACATACAGGCACCATTCTTTTCCCATGTTAGAACTATCAATACTGTCTTCAAAATGAGGTATTACTTAGCACATTCAGATGCTCCCTTGCAAAGTTATTTACCAAAATATAAAAAAATATATAATTTCCATAACCTAAGTCCGAAACAAACATTGATATCTGCACATGTGTACAACATACAGGCCCAATTATTTTACATGTTGGAACTATCAATACTATACATATACACATACAATACATATTTGATTGTACATGCTAGCACTCTCCTGAAACAGTTGTTCTTTCTCAGCATCTTCACCAGCTTCTTACCACAGTTATTTGCCAAACTCATAAAAATATATTTTACACAACACATTTCATAATAGAGTTTTACTTACCATACTGGTCCCTACTTGGTCATGGGTGTTTTCCATTCTTCTCACAAGCTGCATATTGCCAATCCTGCATAGCTCTCCTCACGCCATTGTGGAGGTCAGTCAAGAACAAGACAATGCCTTCCTCAGTTAGGTGAACGCCATCCCTTCTGAACAGGTGAACATCTTTTGTGGTGATGTTGTCAGGACAGATTGTAGATCCACCGGCCCTGTGTATCAAGCCATGCATGAACCCATTCTGTAAACGTCTGGCCTTGTGCACTGCCCATTGACAGTTTGCTGTTTTCCACATCTGTCAAGGAATTATGTCAGGCCACACAAAATGACAATGTGGCCACCATGACTGCAGGTGTTCAAAAATTGCTCTGATTTGAAACTGCAGCCTTCCGAATGGTTGACTGATGACATCATTCCCTCCAATGTGCAGCACAAGGATGTCGGGCTCAGGGTAGATGGAACATTTCTCTTCCAACAACTGCAGTACTCTCCTCCAATGCATACCTCTTCTTGCAATCGAGTATACCTTCAGACTGGATGTGGAGAAGCTCAAGTTGTACTGGTTTTCAGTTATGGAGGCATGGCTGGCAGCCCAGTGAATGTAGGAATGGCCACATACCCACACTCTCACTTGTCGTTCTCCTGCTCGTGAAGCCATGTCAGTGTCAGAAGGTAGACGAACCTGCATAGGTAAGAAAATGCAAACAGATTACTACTAATGTTTGACAGATCTGTTGGAAAAGTACATATATACGTATATCATAATGCATTACCTGGTTAGACCATCCAAATCTTCACTCCTATCCACAGATGCACAGAAAGGACACATATAAATCCCCTCTAAATGAACTACAGACAATGTATGCAGATGCATCACCCTATCTCCCAAGAGAGGCCACTGCCATACTGATATTCATGTATATATGTGTATATGTGCAAGTACATTATGTACATACATATATATCGATATACACACACATATGCACACACACACATATATATATATTATATATATATATATATATATATATATATATATATATATATATATATACAGGAAAAAACATGAGAGGTTTTGGAGGATAGCTAGTTGATGAAGAATGGAGGGAGTGGCTTGCAATGACTACAAATAGAGAAAAAACACAATCTGGCTTGTGCATTCATCAAAGTGATAACGACTTCTACTTATGTGAGTAACAGTGACAGCAGCTGAGACTTTTACCAGAAAAGTGATAATAACTCACTGCTGTATTGTAACTGCACTTATTGCTAATGTGATAATGATCTTCCTTTCAGTACTGCAAAGTAGCACATGCTCAGACAAAGGTGGTAATTGCTGCACATAACCTGTTGACTAGGCATTCATTATATTACCTTGTGCAGCTGTTGTGTAACAGACTCATTAGCAATAAGGAGAACACCTGAGTAATTCAGTAAAATAGTATAACACTTACATATTACTGAGCCCTTCCTCCCACCTAAATTCCACACATGACTGACAAAGCCAGGAAAAATGCACAAAAAATATGGTAGCTCCATGCTGGCAGTTGTCAACAAGTGATAACTTTTATCTCACTCATGCAACTACTACTCACAAATAGAATAAAACAAGCAGAAGTGACTTCTTGTCTGCTTATTTTACATTGCCTGCACATTACAGTATAATTACATTTCTTTGCTGTATTCTAAGTAATGTAACCATATGTAATTTTCAGACTTAATTTCTATGTTTCCCCAGTAACCCCTCCAGTTGTTTGCATTGTGTATGCACAAGCACCAAAATGGCACAATAAACTTTTTTGCCCAGCGGTCACTTCAGCAGTCAGACCATGTATGCACAAGCACTTCCCTGATACAGAACTAATTATTTCCCCAAGCAACATCCTCATTAGTATGTCCAGTAACATTTCCTAATACATATACCACCTGTTCTAAAAATGCAGCTTCTGGTTGGGGCACAACATCATGACTGCCCTTTGGACCCTGAAAAGCAAAACCCTAACATGAACAAATGCAGTTTTACAAGTAAGTAAGTCTGTATGAAATCACATCCCTCTAGATACAGCTGTACAGCTGGCTGGTCCCTAGCTACACAAACAGTTACTACATGACAGGTGAAGAACTATGAAATTGATACATAGCCAAACATAATACTTACATGAAGCCGTGAAGGAGACAGCAAAGCTTTAATTAGATGTAGTGGAAACTAACAAATGTAAAAACAGTAACAGTCCAACCAGAGAGATGGCATACAGACTGTCTATGAAGCTGGCACCCTGGGCTCAACTAGCTGGGGGAAAGCAGGGTCAAGTGGCTGGAGGACTCCTATGTCAAAGGGAAGGTCAAGGCCTTTCATCCTGCCTGCAGCATAAGGTGAACAGCATGAACAGAAGCATCAACAAAAGGCAAGCAGTGTACCTCAGACGAGGAGAGCACTGGCAGATATCCACAGGTGGACTGATGGTGTACCCCAGATGAGAATGAGAGCACTGACAGATGTCCACAGATGAACTGACAGATGTCCACAGATGGACATACACTCAACACGAAAACAGGAAAGTCAATGTATGCCACAAAAGAGGTATTACTTGGCACATTCAGGCGAAGTTATTTACCAAAATATTAAAAAAATCATAATTTCCATAACCTAAGTCTGAAACAAACTTTGATATCTGCACGTGTACAACATACAGGAACAATTCTTTTGCCATGTTGGAAATATCAATAATGTCTTCAAAATGAGGTATTACTTTACACATTCAAATGCTCCCTTGCAAAGTTATTTACCAAAATATGAAAACAAAATCATAATTTCCATAACCTAAGTCCTAAACAAACTTTGATATCCCCTACAATAAAATGTTAAAGTATGCACTTTCACCAGAATGACTTGCTGAGAATCATGCCAAAGACAAATGAAACATTCCCCCCACTGACCCCTTCATTAGTATATCCAAGCTGCTATTTACCATAAACAAACCACATTTTCCTTAATTATCTCTAAAAATACTTCCTGCTATCACAACTAAATAAATTTACAAAACTAGTCCTGTCATGTACTCACAAGCACCAGCGTGAAACATTTGCCATGTTACCCCTTGAGTAGTATGTCCAAGTATGCACAAGAACCAAAAGAAGACAATCCCCTTCCCAGTAGAAAATGCAGATTGCATGTTGGTGCTGTATACAAGCCTTTTGGTAATAAGTGGAGATGAGTATGCTAACTTAATTCTTACCATAACTAACATGTGGTACAGATGGACAATAGTGCTGTTGCCTGGGAATGAGTGAGTTGGCAGAGCAGTAAGGGGGTAAGGCTGGGTGGTCAGCTGAGGAATAAAAAAAAGAAAAATTGTTCTTGGGGCAATGCAGTTCTATGTGCTTAGCTATTCTTCTTATAGAATTACATGTTATATTAGTAGTGAGTGCTGGCAACCGCAGTAGTGCAGCAGTTAGCATTGCCGCCTCACAGCAAGAGGTTCTCCGGTTCGATTCTTGGCTAGGGTGCCTTCTGTGTAGAGTCTGCATGTTCTCCCTGTGGTTGTGTGGGTTTCCTCTGGGTGCTCTGGTTTCCTCCCAAAGCCATGCTGTAGGTGGATTGGACACTCTAAATTGGCTGTAGGCATGAATGTGTGCATGTGTGTGCCTTCTGTGGAAGGTTGGGCGGCGGGCTGGCAACTCAACACTATAGAACTCTACTGCCAATCATGAGCGGACAGGTGATCTGCTGTGGCGATCCCTAACTGGGAAAAGCCAGAAGAAGATTAGTAGTGAATACTCTCTTGTTGAAGCTTACTTGTACTTATTTACAAATTATTCTGTGATATATGTTATGCACGGTTGTGACATCGTGCTTGAACTTTTTTTTTATTTTTTGGAGCTCAATACCATCACATAAATGGTAAATAATCAAACTACTCCACATACATATTTGACCACTCAATCATGTGTTTTTCATTCACCATTTACAATCTCTACATGAAAGCATATCTAGATGAATGAATTAAACTCAAAAAGATGGACAAAACAGCAGATTGGCAAAGTAGTGACTAAGTTAAGATTGTCCTATAACATTTTGTATATAATACCGAAAGGTCAGGCATAAAACAAACCAAAAAAATAGTACCACTTAAACACCACAAAGTCTGGTGATTTTCCACCAGTCACTTTGATGCCATATGTCATGTTGCCATTCATTCAGCAATTCACATGTGATCATCTAGGATTTTGCAAGATACAACTTTTTTACGTGTTTTTTTTTTTTGACTGCATTAAAGTGTCTGGAAGAATGCTGGATTTATAGCTTCTTATTTTAAAAAATATTACACCTAAATCATAGCCAAAATAAACCAAAGACGAGCTAAAAGTAGTTAACTCCAGGAATACTGAAAGAAAGTTCTACGTGTTTAGCATAAAGGATATGTTGCCGAAGTGAAGACTCTCTCTGATCCATGGTCCCACTAAACACCTCACCCCCATGATTAACCGTCGCTGGTATCCATAAGCAATGGCTGGACATTAAACACCAAATTTAGACAAGTTGGGTGGGCATCAGTGAATCCGTATTACATTGTAAGGAGGAAACACTCTTGGCAGAGAAACAATTGCCGTGAAATTACATAAGACTAGATTACGACCAAAACAAGACGTTCGATACGGATACTTGTTCAAAACAATAAAAGGACTAAAACCACACAAGTCACAAGATGCTGATCACAGTACAGATGCATTAATAGGGTTACCATGACAACCACAACGGGTCATGTTTCAGTTGTCACTCCAATCGCTACCCAACACATTTTAATTGACATTCCAGTATATACGGTGTCAAAACAATTCTTGAGTGGTATCTCAATTGTTTTCATCTAGAGAACAAAAGATGTTACAGAATAATTTTCTCCTAACCATGCATGCCCCATTTCACTCGGTACGAGCAAAGGGCATGACCTAAAACAAGACTGCCTGGGCAAACCGAAAGCAATAACTTTGGAGAAAGAGGACCTACAGAATTTGCTACTACTTAGCTACAAATACAGTGTATTTACTCAACCCACTATAAACGCGGTTTAACACTTAAAATAACTAAGCAATGTAGTATTACTACGATACAGTACTGAGAACAAGTAAACTAGGACACCCCTACTTTACCCAATTCCATCTAATGAACATAAACCTTATTAAGCAAGCAGCTTCCTTTCTTGCACCAACCCAACTACCCATATCCATACAGGGGGACCCCGTACTCCATACATTTTCAATAGCTGACATACCAGCTCCATTTACTTTACCTGCTGGCTGATAACTCCGGACCACAGTCCTCAAATTAGTCGAAACGTAATGAATGACTGCCCTAAACATTATGTACTACACACAAAAATTGCCAGGGAAACTGAGGGGGAAGAAAAAGACTTAGGTCCCAGCAATCGAACAAGACATTCACTTGCTCTTACATAGGGGAGGGAGGAAAAAGTTCAGCATTGACCGTGAGTAGTATTGGCATTGTTATGGGTACTACTGATTTCTTAAATTCCTTGTTGTTGTAAAACAAAAGGTGTAAAACATTTGTGAATGTAGTCTGGATAAAAAGCACAGGATTTCTGTAATCTAAATGGCTTAATAAGCAATATTAAATCAATGATATGTGCTTGTTTAATAGCTCCAAAACACGCTAATATGCAAATAAAGAAACAGTGAGGTGCAAAGGAGTCCCGCACAAAAGACAAAATAATTATTTAAGATAAAATTGATTTTGTCAAGGTGGTTTACACTAAAATAAAATCATTTCACCAACACTAGATATGGGGGGTGGGGTAGAAGTGTCATGCAAGTGGTGGCTGGAAATGGAAGAATCCAATTGGCTGCCACCACTTGCAATGCATGGAGAATTCCCTTACTGCAGTTACTTGTATTTACTGCGGATTTTCTCCAAAATGTCAAATGTAAGCATCAGGTAACTCCACACTGAAAAGTAAGTTGAAAAAGTACTGGAAAAAAGTTCAAGTACTTTTTCAACTTATTTTTTCACAGTGGAGCTACAATAGGGCTGTAAAGTTAGATGCGCGTGTGGAAAAGACTCGGCTGTAACTGCATACAATTGCTACTGTCTCACAGCGTGCTCGGATGTAAGCACAGAGGCGCTGTGAGACAGTACTCAGGGTGCTTTTGTTACTTTTACTTCAGTTTATCTGGATGTTACTTCATCCTATTTCACATTCTCTGCATTAGAATTCCTTACTGTTTAAGGTTTCTATCCATTGAGCATCTTTGTTATGTTCCACAGGGTCTTCACAAATATTTTTCCAAAATCTGTCAATTCTTTTTTTTTGTAATGTTTCTATTCCTTTTGCTTTCCCAGTTCTCAATAAAACATTTTAGGTCATCGATGAATTGCTTGTTTTCTACTTTTCCTTTATATTTACCTGCATATCTTCTAAGTTTTTTTGCCTGTGCTGATATTTTTAGCTTATTATCTGCAATAGTGTATGATAAATCCTGGTCTACTTTGATATTATGTGTTGCTTTAACCACATCTATATTTCTAAGTATTTTTGATGATCTGTTCAGTCTTCTATATTCTTATAGTGATACTTTTTTGTTTTTAAAAAAGTAACATATTTATTGCATTATCACTTATGACATAGGTAATCAAACATTTATATAAATGAAAAACAATATGGACATATTTTCAATTGCAAACATTGTACATCACATATAATCTTCTATACAGTCATTGTCATACAACTATTACATAGCTCATTTAATTCCTGTCCTCCCTTAAACCTCATTCCTCCTTAAAACATTATTCTGCATGCATTGTTCCCATAGTTCCCATTTACTTCTACGTAATTTGCTCCTACCCTTTTCTAAAGATCTTACATCCAGTTCTTTTATCTCTGTTACTATATTCACTACTTCTAATATGGTTGGTTTATACTTTGTTTTCCATTTTCTAGTAACTGTGATACTTCTTGTCTTAATTACTTTATAATTATTCTCTATTTGCTGCTTCCACTGTGGCATTTTATTTCTTTTCTTTCTTTCCCTTATTGCTCTATATTTATAGTTGTACCACTGTAGGCTTCTCCTGTTGTTTTTTCATTGGATATGCTCCGATCTAGCAGTTCTTAATTAACCCAGTACACTTATGTGATCTGTTCATGACTTGGACTGTTTTGTTAGAGGCTTCTCATCTACAAGTTAAACAAATGCATTACATGTAAGATGGATAACATATAGATGGTTAACATATATTATGCCACATTTTTACACAAAGATGGCTATATGATATTGTAAATATACAGCTGACTTACTTAATTCATGGTCTGAGGGAAAATATTGTCTCAAGCTACTGCAATATGCACAGCCTCTTGGAGTTCTGGTTATGCAGTTCTAACCAGTTCCTCTGACATTGCTCATCATTTCATGGGATCCCATGACACCAACGGATCCTACCAAACACTTCCCATACATCTGCAAGATTACTCTATGGCTCTGCAGATCCAAACAGTTGATAACTGTATGTGGCATGACTAATATAGAAGCCATTTCCTTAAAAATATTGCTCATCATTTGAGGATCTTTGTGCATCTAATATATTTTTCTAAATGCAGATTTGACATACAGATATGTATGCTACAGGGTGACTCCACAATTCTTTCTTTGTGAGTTGTCACACACTGAATAACCTGGCATGATGATTCATCTACATATTCTGTTGTACAGTATGCAGTGGTCATAACACTATTACAGACCAGATAATATGTACTACACTTTACCTGGTATTCATACACTTTGTATTTTACTACCTGCATCAATGCCTACAAAAGGAAGGATGGGGGGAAATGTAAATATAAATGCTGTATTTGTCATAGATTGTACTTGTGAAAAAGTTAATGCATTTTCTTATTAATTGCATGGGAATACAAAACGGCAAGTATGTTGCTGTCATAACTGCATATGTGATTTATTTTGAAAATGTAAATATTTCTGCTGTTGAATTCTGCTGTACTATATTTCCTCTCACATTTCAAAGACATGCAGTAGATGGATTGGGCACCTTAAATTGGCTGTAGGTGTGAGTGTGTGTGTGAGTGAGTGGTACGGATGAATTACCGTGGCAGGGCTAGCCACCCGATAGTGTAAACCTAGGCTCGAGATGATTATCACTGTTGAAGTGGCACCCCAACCCAAGGTGCAAAATGGGAAAAAGGGGGTTGAGGATGGATGGATATATACATATTCATGTATGTTGTATGCTACTATACCATATAATATATATGTTTATGTATACTCATGCTAATTAAGCCCAGATTATGGCTGAAAAGGGTCACTAGACCACTTCTCACACCCCATGATCAAACACTAATAAATTAATATATAAAATAAATAAATAAAAGTACAACACATGTGTCAATAGCACAGCACTGCAAAACTCGAATAGCACCATACTGCTGCTTATAATGATGAGTATTCTGACATCAGTGAGTGCATGTGTCCATCTGTCTACTGGTTCTTCAATTTGCTCCATGTAGGAATAGGAAAGAAGGGGTTTTTGATTGTAGTGCCCATCAATATAGTGTAATAGCTCACTGCAATCTGACAATTCCATTGTTAATATTGGATGCATGTATGCTACATCTGCATAGGCATGTGTACATCTGTGGCCATGGCTCTGTACACATCAAGCCTATAGGTATTGAGAAGTACACAATTAATGCTACTGGTCCCACTGAGCACAAATTGTGCATGATGCATGTATGTGTCATCATGATGTGATAAACTAGGATAGGCAGCCATCTGCATGTACATGGTCCATATTACTGTCAGTTCAGCACCAAATATCCCAGGTACTGTGTTGGAACTCCTGAAGAGATACTAACACTTGAGTGTCAAAGAAAAATAAGAAGTTATAGAACATAGGCACATGGGAGTAATACTAGGTAAGCAAACACAGGGACCGTAAAATGTCTAATCATATAGATCTTTAAGTAAACAAATTTAAAAGTTCTTGACACTTGTCAATGACTTAATACTGTTTATCTCTCAAAATGAGCAGGGCCTTACATAATAAGCCTCATGTAAATGTGTGTTTACCCATCCAGTCATCAAGACTTGCCTTCTAGATAGCCAAAGCAGTATTTTGTTTGACCTTAGTGGCAATTTATTCCATAGGCTGGGAGAACACTCTGTTATGAACCTATCCCTCCAACTAGTCTTCTTTATGTTTTGGTGTAAATTTAGTCTCTAGTGTGTGTGGGGGGTATAGAGGCACTGGGTTTGCAAAGAAATGGGATGTTAAACAGGACTGCCTCATTCATGGCTTGAATAGCTAGACACAGGTCACCTTAGAGCAGTTGGTAACCTACTGAATATAAAAACAGACATGCTATATTTTGAGATAGTTGAGGGATTTAAGACCTTCAAATTTTGTTGTCTAGAAATATTTAAGGCCTTTCCAGCTGAGTGATATGCTTGGGTTTGTACATACTAAAGAGGGCATTGTATTCAATAATGGGTCTGAAAAGAAAAGAATATCAGTGTCAGTGGTGCAACAGGTAGCTCACTTGCCTTTGGTGTAGAAGGCTGTGAGTTCTGTTCTTACACTAGGTACATTGATTACTGATAGCTGCACTACAGCATAAGGGGGTGTTGCATTCCTGAATGTGTCATCTTTCAAATTGATGTGAAGCTGAGGCCCCATCTGCTTGACATGGTGGTATCTCAGGTGGATATAGAAGATCCCACAGTACCTACTGAAAATAAAGAGACGGGGAAGTTCCCTGACGCACTGGCCAAATTTCCCTTAATAGCATAAATACCACCATGGGTCTCTCCTGAAAAGAGGCTACCTGCCTAGTAAGACTATCCCAGTTAACTAAAGATAAATAAATAAAAGAATACAAGGGTAGGGTGACTTCTTTGGCTCTTGAAGATATTTTCTTGGTAATTAACTGGGACAGATAGAAGGATTTCTTCTTTTTTTTATTTCTCCAAATCTTCTGGGTTTCTAATACCATGATGGGAATGGACCTCATTCCTAAGTCAAAGCACAATTAAAGTTCATAAAATTAGTATTGATTCAGTCTTTGATGTCAGTCAAAAGTGCTCTTCGCAGCACCCACAATGTGCCTAGTAATGACTTCTTCTGCAGTTTGTACGGAGTTAAATGTATTGGCAACATATCTAAATACGACTGTAGATTCTTTTTTATAAGACCCATTGCTCCTACTACTATTGGAACTGTCTGGGTATCTTTTTTCCACATTGATCTCATTCCTCCCTGCAAATCTTGATATTTTGTAACTTTGTGTCTCTCTGTACGCAAGACACTGTACTCACTGGGTTTAGCGAGTTCAGTGATCAATGCTACTTTTGTCTTCTTTTCATGGACCACTATATCTGGTTTTCTCGCATCTATCTTTTGAACTGTTTGTAATGGGTGATCCCATGTGATGTAGACTTCATCATTTTCTATGATGCTTTGTAGTTCATGTTTCCAGTGTTTTTCAGCCACTTCAATACCACAATGTTTGCACATTCCCGAGTCTTGTCACATTATTGTGCCTTTCAGTATACAGTCCTTCTGCCATTAGTATGTCACAACCAGCAAAAAAGTGTGCAACAGTTTCCAATTCTGTTTTCCAAAACCTACATTTCTCATTTTCTCCCACATGTTCACTGGACTATATAAACCAACGTGTACATAGCCCACTATCTTGGGCCGCAAATATTAACCTTTCATTTTTTGGTTTGAATTCGCCTCTCCTTAACCATTCCTGCATTCAGTCCTGATCAACATGAGGTTCTTCCAGAAATTTTCAGTACTTGCAACTATATTTATGCATTTTCACATTTCTTGCCTTTTCATCTGATCCTTCACCTTTTATTCTTTCTTTTGCTTTTTGGCACATTCAGTTGCTGCCTAATTTTTATCTACTTGTGGTTTGATTTCCATTCTTGCTTGACGCCAATATGCTTCTGCTAGACTAAACAGAGAAGTCATCTTGGATTTATTCTCCTCATGTTTCAAAACTTTCACTACATTTGGGTCTTGTGAGGTCAGCAAATATGTGTGCAGTCCCACAACTGCAGATCTATACATGCAATCAATTTCAAGGAGGCCCATACCTCCTTCGGAACAGGGAATATATAATCTTGGTATGCACTGATTTTTATAAATCATTTGGTGAGCATGAAGCATCCTTCTTGTTTTCCTGTATAATCTATCCCACATGTTTTGGGCCAGTCAGTCACTCCAAAACTGTAAGTTAGGACAGGAAGAGCAAATTGGTTTATATTTTGTTCCTAGATGTCAATGCTGTTTTCAGGATTAATTTAAGTCTTCTAAAATATTCCTAAGTTTTATTCACATTTGTTCATGTTTTATTGTTGAGTCTTCATCAGTTCCCAAATATTTATACACTCCCTCTTGCTCAAGTTCTTTTATATCACATTCTTGTCCCAAACTGATGTTTTATTGGTGCTGCAGTTTTCCTGCTTTAAAGGTTGTTTTTTCACATTTATCAAGACAAAATGACTTTCTTACATCATCATCTGAAAAAGTTTTGACTACTTGCAGTTGTGCTTTAAGTTCCTCATCTGATGAGCTGTACAGTTTTAAATTATTGACAAAGAGAAGATGAGAGGTCTTTACCCTTTGTTGTTTTTAGGAGCCAAATTTTAGCCATGGCCTAATCTGTTAAATAGACAGCTTAAAAGGTTAACGGCAAGTCAGAATAGCAGAGGTGACAGGTTGTCACCCTGGAATATCCCCCATTTGAATTTTTATCTCTGGAATAATAATTTGTCCTTTGTCATGGCTTAAGTGCAAAGTAGTCTACCACTGTTTCATGGTCACTGTAATGTAATTGATCAGTGTAGTGTGTATCATATACATTTTTAAGCTCTCTTTTATCCATGAATGTGGGATACTATCAAATGCTTTTTTATACATAATCCTTATCACACTTAGATTCTTTCCCTTTTTATAATTCTCCATTATGACTTTATTTAGCAACAGATGATCCTTTGTTCCATATGACCTTCTTATATTACCCTTTTGTTCTATTGCCACGATTGAATTTTTTTTTCTAAATGACTTTAAACTCTGTCGGCATCAATTCCGGTCTATAGTTTATATGTCGCCATAAGGCAAGTTATTACTCTATAATTTTTAGAATAACTTGCAGGTTCACTCTTAAGTAGGAGCATTGTTTTTCTTGTTGTAAACCAGGTTGATGTCTGTTCAGGCTGGGCATATAAATAGTTCTTACTCATGGCTAAATCTTCATGCAAAGATGTTAATACTTTTAGCCAGAAGTTAGGTACTACATCTGGGCCTGGGGTTTTCCAGTTGGAGACTTTTCTTAATCTCTCTGGCTGTTACTTCATCCCATTTCATATCCTGTACCTTTGAACTTATTCTTTCTTTATTTTACTTCTTCTATCCATTTAGCATCTTTGTTATGTTCCACATGATCTTCAAAGATATTTCTTCAAAATGTATTTGTTTCTTCTTTTTTGGGTGGTCTTTCAATCCTTTTTACTTTGTTTCCCAATTCTCTGTAGAACTTTTAAGGTAATCAATAAATTGCTTATTTTGTACTTTTCCTTTATGTTTATCTGTGTATCTAAGTTTTTTTTGCCTGTGCTGATATTTTTAGTTTGTTACTTGCTATAGTGCAGGATAGATCCTGATTTGTTCTGATACTGTGCATTGCTTTTATCAGATCTATCTTTCTGACTATTTTTGTTGATCTGTTCTAACTTCTAACTTCTTCTAACAGTTGCACTTCTTGTCTTAATTGCTTTATGTTTTTCTCTAGTCGATACTTCCATGATGGTATTCAATTTCTCCCCTTCCTTTCCTTTACTACCCTGTGTTCTTGTGGTAGAATTTTATCTGTTATTAATTTATCTGCCTAGTAATATATCATGTTTACTTCTATTATATCGCATGGAACTCTATGGACAGTCCTAATTACTGTATTCATTTGTTTTATCAATCTTCTGACTTTTTGGGTTGCATTGACCTTCTGCAGTCTATTTCTTTCATTGATCATAATGTCTATCTATATTAAATCAAGCAACTTTTCTCTTAACTCATTTATTCTAAACTATGGGGACATTTTTTTTGTTCTCCATTTCCTGCAGTCATTCTATAGA
>NC_056731.1:1378838651-1378998651 GCF_019279795.1 Protopterus annectens
AGAGTGGCCTGTACAGTGTTACCAAATATATATGCAAGTACTCTAAGAGTTTAAATATCTCTAACAAACCAGCCACAATTAAAAGATTTAAATATATTTAATAATAAATAATAACAGAATAAGACAATACTCAATAACTCAGTACAGTGACAACAAAGTTCAGAATCACAGGAAGTATTTTAAAACAACATTGCAGGGCAGTCTCACATAGATACAGAAAAAATCTAGACTAATCTTACTATATTCCTATCTATCGCTAAGAGAAATACTCTGATATAAGTCTTACTTATAGAGCAAGGCAAGTGCTGGTGAGATGTTTCTAGGTCCAGAGACAAATACAAAATGCACAGACTTTCTCTCTGAAATAATTCTTAAATTAATAATACACATTACTGCTGGGTTAGCTAGATGACATCACTATTTGACACCTGCATCTAGTTCCCAGGCTAAACAGATACCAACAGAATTTAACATGCCTCTACGAAAAACACTTATTTCTTCGAAGTTGACACTTATCTCTTAGAAGCTTGCCTGAAACTGGAAGTCGTAAAACAATTAACACTTTTACATTTTAAACCTGGTAATTATTTCTGCCTCAAGACTATAGAAAGAAACTCTAGCTGTAGACATTCTGTCTTCCAGCTGTGGTAAACACAATTGTAAAACTTTTTACTTATGTTTTCAGAGTTTGAAAGTTAACTCTGTATGTCCCAATTTCTAATATGAAAACATCCAGTTGCACAGGCATATAGTCCATACACATTTCTGCTCTTTTCCAGCAGGGTGCACTGTGCATACATTTTCGAAGCTCAGCACATAACATGCAGGTTACTTACATTTGCAGGCAAGCCTATGGATCATATTAATATTTACAATAACAGAATTATTTACAAATGTATAGCTAGCTGGGCTGGCAGCCTTCACATAAGACAGGAATTATCTCTGTTAGAAAAGTGCAGAAAAAGGAACAGATTATGAAAAATCCTTAGAAAGATAGATGTGGTGCAAGCAACACATGGTATCAAAACAGACCAGGATTTATCATACATTATTTCCAATAATACTTAAAATGTCATCGCAGTCAGAAAAAATCATAAGGTGTGCAGGTAACTATAAAGGAAAAGTACAGCATAAGCAATACATTGATGACTCAAAAAGGTTTTTATAAAGACACGAGAAAACAAATCCAAAGGAATAGAAACACCACCAAAGATGCAGAAATAGGTACTTTTTGGAGAAGTATTTATGACAGTATTGAATATAATAAAGACGCTGAATGGATAAAAGAATGGAAAGAAACAGTAAGGCGCTGTAATGTAGAAGATATGAAATGGGATGAAGTTGCAGCTAGAGAACTAAGATAACATTAAAATAGACTCTTAACTGGAAAACCCCTCTACCATGCACACTAACTTCTAGCTAAAGGTATTAATGTCTTTAAAAGAAGATTTAGCCTCGAGTAAGAATTATATATATGCACATCCTGAACAGACACCAGCCTAGTTAATAACAGAAAAAAATATATACTCCTCCTTATAACTGAACCTGCAAGCCATCCCAAGAACTTTAAGCAAATAACTTTGCTTATGACAATATATGAATTATATACTGGGATTGATACAGAGTTTATAGTCATTTAGAAACAATTCAAACATGGCAATTAACACTAAAATATAATAAAAAAGGCATCATCTACTGTTAAACAAAGCCATGATAGAAAGCTGTAAAAAGGGGAAGAATCTAATTATGGCATGAATAGATTATAAGAAAAACATACAGCAGCATCCCACATTCACAAATAATTGAATGCTCACAGAAGTATAAGGTACACCATACATAAATCTGTGAAACAATGGTAACACATTTTGTAGCTAAGCTATGACAAATGGCAAATCATTATCCCCGGAATAACAGTTCAAAGGTTAATGTTCAAGTCAGAGATTTTGTATAATTTCTGCTGTTTTGTCTTATCATTAATCCATGTTTATTTAGTAGATTAGGCTATGCTTGCAGTTTAACTCCATCTTCAAACCATTAAGCTGTTCATTTAATAGATTAGGTTATGGTTGCAGTTTAACTCCAAGAAACCAACATTGTTTAAAGACATCTCAACTTTTTTGTTGACAACATAAAGTTATGTAGTTCATCAGATAAGGATCTGAAAGCACAACTAGAAATGGTTAAAGAGATAGGTGTACTGTAATGAACTCCTTCCTGATAGCAGGTATCTGTAACCAGTACAACTTTGTTGCTCTAGGGACCCATTGCTAACAGGATGGTTGTCTTTGCATTACCAGTGTTAATCATACAATTTACCTCATTTGCATATGCATCGCATACTGGCTGTCTACTAAGTATGGAATTCTTTTCCATACATTTATCTGTGCACTATCCATATTGAATTTTTCACCAAGTACTTTGTTAAGGATGCAAAGCATCAAACAACATTATAGGTTCATAGCTGGGTACTAAGCTATCTGCCCGAAGGCATTTATAAGCCTAGCCAGAATGTGTTGGCTTTAGCTGCCCTCTTAGATTAGTTCCCTGTGCCTCTGTCCAGCAGAGCCACTGAAGTGATCTCCAGGGTAAACTTTCTGTTTCCCATCCACTCCTCAAGGTTTCTCTTGAAGAGTGTTAGCGAGAAGCTCTGCCTAATGTAGATTGGAATCTTGTTCCAAAGCATGGGAAGTCTCTGGAACAGGAATCTATCCCTCCAGCACGTCCTATTTATTGTTGTGGTGAGGTTTAGATCCCTAGAGCATGTGGCTCAAGGGGATAAGGTTATCTTTAGGTGGAGCATGTCCATCAATTCTGGGTTGGACATGGCCTTGTATGTCAGACAGAGATCACCTCTGAGTAGACAGTATGCAATCGAGTACAGCTGGAGTTTCTTCAGTTGAGCTGCATAGGGCATCTGTTTGAGGCCAGTGATCCTCTTGGTGAGGTACTTCTGTTATGGCAGTATAAGGAAAAACAGATGCAGAAGGCAAGTGAAACTGCACAAGAAAGGCTTTACAGGTGTTAAATAATCATTTAAAAATATTAGTTTGTGTTTATCCCTCTACAGTTTACTACTTCTTTGGCATCCTTCATGGCATTTTGTTCTTGGATCCAAACAAAACCCATTCAGCAGTCATCAGAAATAATGTGGTATGCTATTATAAATCACTGAATTCTACAGCATGCAGTTATGTGTGCAGTCATGTCAGTACAATCCTCTCTCCTGTTTACAGAATAAGCCATTTCTAATTTCAAAGATATGATAATATGAACTTTTTCTTGGAAACTATTTTTTTTTAATTTTAATTTACTTAATTGCCCTCTGGTAACCAGGGAAGTGTGACTGAGCCCATGGCCCATTTTCAGTGGAGGCCAGAGGAGAAATTCTCCACAGCAGATTCAAAAGCATTTAAACAGTAGCTGATGAGTAATTATATACAAGAGGAGAAAAGCCCCATAACAGATTAAATATTTTACAATGAGTTGGGGAGAATGGCTCCACAAACCACACAGAAAAACATTTTACAATAATTGATAAATAATTACATGCAAGGGAGAAAATCCCCACAACAGATAAAACATAACAGATATATGTCTGCAGAATATTGCTAGGATAAATTGTGATCAAGAATACAATATGTACTGCAAGTACTCAGCAGAATTGGATGGCCTATGTCAAGTAAGCAAATATATAGTTAATCTATGCCAAGTGAACTAATATAGAGTTATCCTATGAAAAGTAAAATAATATATAGTTATCCTATGTCAGGTAAGGTAATATATAGTTATCTTAATATAGTAAAATAATCATCAAGCTCAATAAAACTATATAAATATTTTATACATATTGAACGTTTGCTTACAGAAAGACATCTGGATGGCTCTGAATGCAAGCAGCTCCATAAAATCAGATTTGTTAAAATTCTACTCTGCATCACTTTATTTAATGGCTGCTTGTATAGATTACACAGTTGTGAGCCAAAGTATCTAAACAGTATCAAAACTATTTGCATTGCATGTTTCCTGTTGGTAGCAAGGTCAGCCCTCCCAGATACAGGGGTCAGATCCCCTAGACTGTTACCTGCAAAGTTTCACATTTTTAATGTAAATTTAACCCTTGCACATATTTGTACAGTTCAGAATGAAGCAGTGGTTGCACAACTGAGACTGAAGCAGTGGTTGCACAACTGAGACTGAAGCAGTGGTTGACAGCTGAGATTGAAGCAGTGGTTGCACAGCTGAGACTGAAGCAGTAGTTGCATAGCTGAGATTGAAGCAGTGGTTACATTTTGCACAAGTGGCTTTTATAATGTAATACATATCCTTTTCCTGCAAGCAAGGACAAAAGGGCAGTGATTTTGCTTTGCTACTTAAATGCAACTTGTCTCTGTAGGGAGACTTCACAGCTACTAAGAGTTGAACAGTTCTTGATTGTACTTGCATATGAGAACAGATAGTGGTTCCAAAAGAATTGCTATGGAAAAATGTTAATTTCTAGGTAAGAATTGTGCCTGGCAGACACAATGTGAGCCATACTTCATGCAAAACCAATTAATATTATTAATGAATCAACATACAGAGAACAAAAAAGGTCAAAATAAATACATTTAAACAAATGATCTGATTTCCACTGCATTGCCCCACCCCCCAAATAGTACCTGGCTGTATCTACAGCCATAATATTTTTAGCTTTTAATGTAATGCATCATATTGTACAGCACTGACTCTTAAATGTTCTTTTTACCAAGTTTGTAAATGTTCCATCAATAAGATCTAACAGGACTTGCTTGTCCCCTGAAAGCCCAATACACATTTTAGCTGTCCCCAGTTCTGACTCTGAAACTTTGATCTTTCCTGTGAGTGTCTGTCATGTCAGTGAAGATTATTATCAGGAAATAATACTGCAAGTACCAGATATCTTTTTCTCTGGGAAAATATACATTAATGGGATTCCTTTTATGCTATGAATTTTTAAAGTGAGTACGGGCAGAATTTAGTGTCACTGGTTTTGGGACCTTGTATCCCAGTTATTTTTGACTTTGTCCTTGATTGAAGAGATGTGGAACTCACCTCTGAGAATAGCAACACAGTGCTACCCATACCTCATATGCAGTCTCTAGCAGGATTGAGATGCTCACTGAAAGTAAACCATGCAATGCTCACTGCATTACTGATACAATCCCTACAATCCCCCCTACCTATCTAAGAAGTGAGGAGAGCACTGCAGTGGGGACAGAATACTGTACCCACCTACTGTGCCACTTCTCTGTAGATAGTGGTTTGTTCTCATGTTTTGATCCTAGTTGATGACTGCACAGCCAGTGATCCTCCCTCAATGCCAATCAGCAGGATTACTTAAAAAGTTAATAATTTTCTTGTACTATTAAAGATAAAACTGTCAGTACCTGAAGTGGACACAAAATAGAACATTCTGACTGCATTTTTTATATGGTGCTCTATTGTATTTTGACATCTTAGCAGTGAAACACCACTTCTAAATGTCAAAATGTTCACTTTTATGCTATTAAAATTAGTGTGGTGGATTAGTTTCTGCATGGTAGTCTAGACCATAGTGCTCAGTGGTTTTAATTACATGTAGGTCAGTATAACTGGCAAATGAAAACCTGCTAACTGAAATCCCTTTGTTTATAATGCAATACAATTTTTCACAGAACAAGCAAAACAGTACACAAGTTTTTGTATCTCACTAACATTCTACACATTATGTAATAGTTTTTAAATGGTTTTATAAGTCTGATTTTCACTACATGGTAGTCAAAGCTATACTACGTAGCAGAAACATACTCATATAATCCTTAGCTAGGTTACATAGGCCTATGTTTAGCGATCAAATGGAACATTAATAGAAAGGCCGCTCATCACACATAGACAATAGGAAGTTCCTTTCCTCAAAAAGCCAAACGATTGCAAATAAATTCCTCGAATGATCACGGCCACCACCAAGGGAATGGAACTAGTACGTACTTACTGGTAGTGGAGGGATAAGGAAACCTGCCCTTTCTCCACTGTAGTGTGATCTCAGCATTGGCATATACAATCAGCGGGGGAGTAAGAAGATTCACTGAACACCAAACCTACTTATGTGGGGGGCTGTGCCACCCACACCCCCGACTAAAGCTATATATATGTATATATATATATATATATATATATATATATATATATATATATATATATATATTTATATATATAGTTTCACTTCATAATCTTGATTTACTGATATCCCGAATTTCAGTAACCTGAGACTATAAAGTCAAACCATTCACAAAACCGAAACCCACAATCCCAAATCACACAGTCATGAACATACATACACCATACACCACATAACACACACACCATTCCACCCGCAGCACACAAACCACACAAACCTACACTGCAGATAATCAGGGGGGAAAGCCCTCCTGCACATCCCCCGTACTTATATATACCAACTCCGAGGTCGCACATAACATAAAAAAAAAAACACCACGCCATCCTCCACTCGTTTGCACATAACATAAAAAAAAAAAACACACCACTCCATCCTCCACTCGCTCGCACACAAATACACATCACACATACACAAACACCAACAAATCCAACAATCACACTTACACCTCCCTACCCTTACCCACACATAAAACTTACAAAAACACAAACAAAACTCACTCACCTGCAATTTCAGGCACCATAACACTACACGTGATGCACCGGAAATGCATAAGCGCAGATTCGAGATATTCAAATTCGCTCTTATGCACTTTCGGCATTCTGGTTTTAGGCTTCATGGTCTCGAATTACTGAAATTATTTCAGTAATTTGAGATTCTGAAGTGTAACTATATATATATATATATATATATATATATATATATATATATATATATATATATATATATATATATATATATATATATATATATATATAAAATGAGAGGCCAGATGGCTTAATGGTTAAGGTTTTCACCTCCCATACACAAGGTACGGTTAAGGTTTTCACCTCCCATACACAAGGTACAAGGTTTGATCCTGACTGTATTGAGTTTGCATTTTGTCTCTGTGGGATTTCTCCCATGCCCGAAAAACATGCTGAGTGTTTCCATTTCAAACTCACCAATGAATGGAGCTGTGGGCAGCACCACAGACTCTACATGGTGCCCTATTGGGGGAAGAGTTGTACAGACCAACTGCTTTGGGCATCTACTGTGGTGCGCAGTATCCTCAAGATAGAAGAACATGGATCACAGACTGCATGCCATGGCAGGACTAGCCACTCAATGGTATAAAATATGGCTTTAGATGATTCGGTTATGTTAACTAATGTCACCAAAAATGGGCATGGGTAGTTACCAGTGATAAGTGGGTAGAGGACCCGGCCTACTGTGACCCATGCCAGGGACCCTTGCTAATGGTAGAGGGGTATATGTGCCCCTATTGGCCAATGTGTGCCCACCATAAAGCCCAGCAGTCCTGGATCAATAAGCTACTGGCTGGATGGTGTTTATTTGTCCAGCCTGGATTATCTGGGATAGCTCTGTTAAGCGAAAAACCAAAAACCAAACAACCTGCCAAACATGAACTGAGAATTACTACTCTTAATGTAGGTTCACTGAGATGCAGCTTGGAAGTGGATGACATGATGATACAGAGGAGGCTGGACATCCTATGTATCCAAGAGATGAGATGAAAGGGCAGTGTAGCAAAGCCACTTGGCTTGGGATCCAGACTCTACTACTCAGGTGGGGGACAGCCTAGAAATGGTGTAGGAATTGTGGTGAGAGACAGGCTTCTGAAGGCAGTGAGGGATATCATCAGAATTAATGACAGAATCATGGCAATCAGACTCCATTGTAATGATATTGCAGTATTCATAATCTCAGCCTATGCCCCATAGCATGGTTGTGATAGTGAGGAAAAGGATGCATTCAGACAGCAGTTGCAGGACCTACTAGATAAAGCAGGACAACATGAATTGGTGTTGATAATGGGTAACTTGAATGAACATATAGGGACAGACAGAACAGGATATGAAGACTGCCTTGGTCCACATGGGTGGGACAACAGGAGTAAAGAAAGAGAAGCCATTCTAGACTTCTGTCTGGCAAATGGCTTGATAGTAACCATCACATGGTTCAGAAAGAGAGACAGTCGCAAGATCACATACAAGAGTAGCCAACATGCAACTCAGGTAGACTTCCTTCTAGTAAGGAAAAGGCACTGGGGTAGAATCCATGATTGCAAAGTCATCCCCAGTGAAACAGTTGGCCCAGAGCATAAACTAATAGTTGCCACAATCAGCTGCAAGCAGTGGTCAGAGAAAGCTCTAAGGTCAATAGAGACCAGGCTGAAGACCTGGAAGTTGACTGGAGAGAAAGTACAGCAGTTCAAGGAATTACTGAGGGCTCTAGCACCTCAAGAAGAGGAGGAAATAGGTGGAGTTGAAGAAGAGTGGCAGTGTTAGGACTACAGAAAAGATATGTGGCCGAGCCAGGTATGGAAATAAGATACATAAGGAAACCTGGTGGTGGAATGCAGAAGTCCAGGAAGTCATCAAAAGAAAGAAGGAGTGCAGGAAGAAGTGGGAGATAGAAAAAACTGACCAGGCTAGAAAGGACTACTGGTTGGCTAACAAAGAAGCTAAGAAAGAAGTTGCAATGGCAAAGAATAGGGCATCAGTGGCACTCTACCATCTTCTGGAAAGTGATTCAGTAAGTGGCCCAAAGAAACTATATCAGGTTGCAAGACAATGACAAAAAGATAAAGAAGATAGTCAAACACCCTTCATAAGGGATGCTAGCAACAACCTGCTTACCAATTTAGAAATGAGGACATAAGAGCAGAAGATAAAGTAGCTCCAGTTGCAGTAAATATCAAACAGAACAGATTATGGCGGTTTGGGCACATGTGTAGAAAAGCAGAAGTCAATCTGTTGACAAAGATTTGGGACAGACAGGAAGAAGATAAGAGGAAGTGAGGATGTCCAGCAAAGAGGTGGATGGATTGTGTGAAAGATCTGTGGCAGTCAGGCATGAATGCTGAAGAAGGCAGGAGTGTGGCACTGAATTGAGAGAGTTGGCGACAGTTAACATGATACCCTGACCCCATGGGGAAAAGGGGGCTGATGATGATGTGTGTGTGTATATATATATATATATATATATATATATATATATATATATATATATATATATATACATATACACCCTGGAGGTGTATAGATATGACAACCATAATTACCTGATTAGAAAATAAGATAGGCAGCAGTCTAAAAATATTCATCATATGGATCTTGCTTTATGTACCTTGAACAAACTGCCTTAGCCAGAAAAGGCACCAGACTGTGGCAGTAGGGATTCTGGGAGTTAAAGTAAGGGATTGTTCAGTAAGGTATAACTCAGTTCAGAAGATCTATTCTGTTGTAAGCTTTATGCCTTCATAAGATAATTCCAGGTACTTACGTATTATTGCAACTACCTTCCAAACATCTGTTTGTTCATAACACTATTTATAAACCACAATAAACAGATAGCAGATAACATAAGTACCGGAATCTGTACTAATAAACACAGTGAAACACAAGTGTAACACATTTTTTATGTGTAAAACAGCTTCAGAAAGGGAAAATGTTATTGTACCCTGGTTCCACACAAGTCACAGTTATAGATACTGTTTTGCAAGCCACAATCAAGCTTAGTAACTGAAAACCCACCTTGATTATAAAACTCCACTACTTCTGAAAAAAAATGGATTCTCATATTCTAATAAGATATTTAAAGATTACCTGTAAATGTATTTTTGTTTTATCTTTTTTATATAATTATGCTTTCAACATGTAAAGATGGCTTTCTGAAGTCATTACGGTAATACTTAGAATTTTTGCCTGCTTCGTCTCCTTATTTTTTCCTACTCTCCAGAATTATGACTTAGTGAAGTTGAGAAGTTTGTGTCTGTGTTCTGTGAGGGGATGACACACCATTCAGGATTAGTTTACTGCCTTCAGCCTACTGAGTGCCAGGATAGGTTCTGACACATTTAGAAGGTGGTTGCGATAATACTTAAGTACGTAATTCCAAGTACAATCCATTTTAAAAGTAGAAGTTAAAGTTTGTTGCTCAGAATGTTGGAATGTGTGTGTTTGCATTTTCAACAGATGCATACAGCCACTGGAAATGCTCAGTGAAGTAGAAGCTTTTAATATTCCAAAATATTCACAAAGATTTCAGGTATAGCTACACTTATTCAGTGTGATAACAAAAGACTACGTTCAGCACAATGACTTCAATATATAGTTAATTAACAAGATCATATGACACAGCCAAGAAAATTCTAACACACTCATCACAAGCAAAGATAAATGCATTCAAAACACATGCAAACAAGTATATATATAAACAAAAATAAAAAATAAAACATATATAAAAATATTTAAAATTACATGCAGGGAAATGCATGTGAAAAATACATTTAAATTGCATATAAAATACTAATAAACCACAAGCATAAAATATCCTGTTTCCTTTTCAATATTGGTTTTATACTAACTTTTGCATTAATTCCTGGTTCAGAGTAAGCTAGAAGCTGTGTAATCCAATTATGTTCAGAATTTTCTTGGCTGTGTCATGTGATCTTATTAATTAACCATACATTGAAGTCATTGTGCTAAATGTACTCTTTTGTTATCATGCTGAAGAAGGGTGTGAAGGCTGCCAGCCTAGTCAGAGAGAATTTTAGAAGATAATTCTGTCATTTGTAAATATGAATGGAAACTACAGGCTTGTTGTCTTAAATGTAAAGAAATAGTGTTACATGTGGAACTGGGAAAAAATGTGACAACAGTGCACTCTACTGACCAAAGTAAAGCATGTGGTGACCTTTGGTGTAAACAGTGGTGCCGAAGGGTCTAGATGAAAAAATTATTTCTATTGTTTTAACCAAGAGTTACATTGCTAGATTTAAACATGCAAATGTATTTTTATTTTTCTGCGTCCTGACCAGCTGCAAGATAACAAAAGGAGATGTTAAGAATGTAAATGTAGTTGTGTTAGCCTGGGAACCCAGGGAAGTGTGAAGAATGATGTAATGTGTAGCCTGGGAACCTCAGAAAAGTGTGAAGAATAATGTAATGTGAATCAGAACTGCAATTTCAATTTAAACAGAGAGAACCAGAGAGGATTAAGCATTTTTGTCTTGACCATCAAACTCATCAGCACTGTCTTGCTCTTATGTAAGTTATCTTAGACCTGTGTTATATTTTAGAAATAGCTAGAAACTAGAAAGATTAGACTAAGTGTTTTTTCTGTGATGTCAGAACTGTGCTACTGAATTATTTTAAATATTTCTCTGTGATCTCTGAACTCTTGACTAGCACTGTGTAGTAGAAAGTATTGTCTTGTGTTTTTATTATTTATTATTAAATATTTTAAAACCTTTCAACTGTGGCTGTTTTGTGTAGAGATAATTTAAGCTCTAGAGTACATTGCATATTTATAGTGATTACTGTACCAAGTCACTGTAATAAGCCTTGACTGTTTAGTTATACTGCCAATTGGGTAATAATATTGCACAGTAATAATTGGTCACCCTTTTAAGGGTTTTTGAGTAGCTTATAAATATTAGCTGGGTGGTGGCAGGCAGTACTATCATATAGTCTGGGTAATAGGAGCACAGCTGGAGAACCTGTGCCAGCCTTTCCCAGGAGTGTCTGTGTGTTTTTATAAACTCTTATCTCAAAGTGTGTGTGTGTGTGTGTGTGTGTGTCAGCTACATGGGCAGGGACATGAAGCACTGGTTGGACAGAGAGGGTGCTGGAGGTTTCAGCTTGCCCAGCTGGCTGAGATATGGACTCTATAGCTGTGACAGTGGGAAGTCTTATTGGGGACCTGAAGAACAAGGGAGTGACCAACCCCGGACTGACTGTGATCTCTGTGTGCTCTTAAGGGAAATTGCAATTTACTGTATGTATGTGTTATCCTTTCTTCATATATGAGACGCCCTCTCTGGTGTTAGTGGTGGGGATTGAGGCTCCTTGATTGCTGGGCTAGGGAGCGGGTGTCACAAAGAGTAGCCATACCTGAACGCTTTGTGAATATTGTGGAATATTAAAAGCTTCTACTTCATTGAGTATTTCCAGTGTCTGTATACTTCTGTTGAATTTGTTCTGTGGTTTTTGTCTGATGAAGTCTGGCTATTGTGCTGGACGAAAAGCAATTTACGAACATTTTTGCATTTTTTTGCTGTATTTTTATATATTAAATTTGTGGAATTTAGCTCTTGGTTTCCTTTGGTGGTGTTCTTAGTTTGTTTGCATTGTTTTTTCCATTTTTTGTTTTTGCAGACCTGGTATACATTTGTGTTGCTCTTTTTCCTGTTATGTGTTTGCATTTTGGCAATATGGTGCATGCATAGACATTTTCTGATATATGTTTATTCCTAAACTAATGGTATACACAAATGTCATTTCCCTTACTTTCCTAAATCATGGAACTCTATATCTACACCTATATCTTTTAGGTCAATACCTTCCTCCTAGTCATTCAAGCCATTCTAAAAGATTTCTTAACCAATATGTTGGTGTGTTCCTGTTCTACACTAGGCTAACCCATCTACCACAGCATTAACAAGTACCTGCTTCTAACTACACCTGACCCCTTATTGTACTCACCCCTCCCTTTCCTCCCAATTTACACTCATTCCTCCTTATTCCAATTACACTCTAACCCTCTTCTTCTTAGTCATCTTTTCCTCCCCACCTTACTCTTTCCAAACTTTCATTATTCACCATCTTTCTAACTCTTTTAATCTCTCTCTATTGACTTTCATCCTCTCTTTTATGACTCTTCATTTCTTCCCCTTTCAAATCTAATGTTATGCTGTACCCCAGCACATCATCCAGCTATTGTATATATAAACTATCCATACACTATATATGCTTTATGTGGGTCTACTTCAAAACACCGAACACTCGCATTATCAAATCCAACTTCATCTAACCCACTTCATCGAATCTTCATTATATCGCAGTCCCTGAACAACAGAAATGAACCCCAGGAAAGGAACCACTTGACCACCAGGGGGCTTTGCCCCCACACCCCCCTAACTAAATATACCAACTCTGAGATCGCACTACTTTGGAGGAAGGACAATGTTTGCCATGGTGGAAAAGTGGTTCCTATGCCCATGTTCATTTTCTTTGTTCCTGGAGTTTGATATAATGAAGATTTGACAAAGTGAGTTAGATGAAATAGAATTCGATAATGTGAGTATTCAATGTAGTGAAGGGGGTCCGCTTTATGCATAGACAGTGTTAAATGAATTATCTATCATGCAAGTACTGTAAATACTAAAACTGTGTTCCTACAATATATATGTTTATTCTTAGCCTGTGTTAATTGTATTTATCTCTACTCATGTAATTATCTGATGTCATAAATGCTTAGTTCTTCCTAGGAGCTTTTCTCCCTGGGTCTCTGCTGAAAATGGGCAACAACTCAGTTGGATTCTGCAGGAATACAAATGTCAACAAATGAATGAATGAATGAATGAATGAACGAATGAATGAATGAATGTATACATGAATAAATTGTTTCAAGACAGGAAAGAGCACTACAGATGTGATGTTTGGTCTGAGAGTGTTGATGGAGAAGTACAGAGAAGGTCAGAAGGAGTTGCATTGTGTCTTTGTGGACTTAGAGAAAGCATATGACAGGAGTTGTGGTATTGTATGATGAAGTTGGGATTGGTAGAGAAGTATGTAAGAGTGGTACAGGATATGTACAAGGGTAGTGTGACAGCGGTGAGATCTGCAGTAGGAGTGACAGATGCATTTAAGGTGGAGGTGTGATTACATCAAGGATCAGCTCTGAGCCCTTTCTTATTTGCACTGGTGATGGACAGGTTGACAGATGAGATCAGACAGGAGTCCTCGTGGACTATGATGTTTGCAGATGGCATTGTGATATGTAGTGAGAGTAGAGAACAGGTTGAGGAGATCCTGGAGAGGTGGAGATATGCTTTAGAGAGGAGAGGAATGAAGGTCAGCCGGACTAAGACAGAATATATGTATGTGAATGAAAGGGAGGATAGAGGAATGGTGAGGATGCAGGGAGTAGAGTTGGTGAAGGTGGATGAGTTTAAATACTTGGGATCGACAGTTCAGAGTAATGGCGAGTGTAGAAGAGAGGTGAAGAAGAGAGTACAGGCAGGGTGGAGTGGGTGGAGAAGAGTGTCAGGAGTGATTTGTGACAGACGAGTACCAGTAAGAATGAAAGGGAAGGTCTACAAAAGGGTAGTGAGACCAGCTATGTAATATGGGCTGGAGACAGTGGCACTGACAAAAAGGCAGGAGTCAGAGCTGGATGTGGCAGAGTTAAAGATGTTAAGATTTTCACTGGGTGTGACAAGGGTAGACAGGATTAGGAATAAGTATATTAGAGGGTCAGCTCAGGTTGGACAGTTTGGAGACAAAGCCAGAGAGGCGAGATTGCGTTGGTTTGGACATGTGCTGAGGAAGGCTGCTGGGTATATTGGGAAAAAGATGCTAAGGATGAAGCTGTCAGGTAAGAGGAAAAGAGGAAGGCCTAAGATAAGGTTTATGGATGTGGTTAGAGACGACATGCAGGTGGTTGGCGTGACAGACCAAGATGCAGAGGACAGGAAGAAATGGAAATAGGTGATTCGCTGTGGTGACCCCTAACTGGGAAAAGCCAAAAGAAGAAGAAGACGTTTATTTGTAAGTGGGAACTTGTGCCCCATAACCTCTGCCTAATTCTTAAAATCATAAATGAGAGGTTAAGTGGGCACTGTGTCAGCCCTCCTCTGCAAACAGTATTAAAAGAAATTTAGTTTTCCAAAAAATGTAATTCAGTATTAAATTCAATTTAAAATAAATAACAAATACTATTCGTTTTAAATTAAATTGCATATATTACTGAATGATCTTCTGCAAGATAAAATAAATAAATAGATAAATAAATGCATAAATAAATGAATGTCTCACTGTCAGAATGCAGTTTCTTGACAAACTGCTAATTGGACAACAACAATTAAACCACTAGTAGAAATGTTCATATTTATATTAAAGCTGACCCAAGATCCAGGGCTCTCAACAACCACCTTTTCTTCTAACCAGATTTTTGTTTATACTAAAGGCTAATTATTAAGAAAAGAGGTGAGTACTAGACTGCATAATTTAAGAACACATATGAATAATTGAAGCTTGGATTTGGCTTGGATATTATATTGTATATGATAATGCATGATACCAAAACAAAATGTCTTCTGCTGTCTAGAGAACTGCACAAATTGACCTTATTAAATAATGTTTTACATTAAGCTGCACAGCACTGCATTTTATTATTTTTACTACACTCAGACAATGGCTATTCCTGCTACCCACCTGGAAATTATCTATAAAAATGCAACACTGCAAATGTTTCACAAGTGTTGCTCAGGCAAACAGTACTGAAATCCCCAGTGATATCAAGTCATATTACTCAGAGGAGCTGTACTGCAGTAAGAAAGAAAAATGTCAGTGATATGGTAATTGTGAAGAACACTAGATTAGTGCAAATAAAGTTCAAGAATAACAGTTACAGGGTATCACATCAGTTGTGTACATTAGATATATACCATAAACACAATCATGTTACCGAATGGTACTTATCTACATGCTGTTCAGTAACCTTCACACTCTTTTTGTAATAGAATAACAGTTCATTACAGTTTATTTAATCTGAATAATATTCTGAAGCAGTCAAACAAATCATATAAAATAATTAACATCAACATTCTCTGCGGATATGCAAATCATATATAATATATGCTGTAATCAGAATGTGAACTGTTTTAAAAAGTAATGCTGCAGTTAACTGACAAGAAAATCTGAGGAAAATGGAGCAACTTATTATTATTTTTTATATCAGTCAAATGTTCAGATGTTGATTTAACTCCACGTTTTTCTCATGTGTAGGGAATTATAGAGGTAATGGAAAAATGCTGCAGATGCAGTGAACTAACACTGACTTTTCAGCTGGAAAACATGGGAAAACTGAATGTGTAACGCAGCAGAATGTAGGACAGCATGAGGAATTCTGGTGGCTCTTTTTCTAGCAGTAACATATCTGCCAAATCCTCCCAGATTTATTTTTCCTGGGTCATAAAAATACCCGTGATAGCTAGTGTAAAACTAGCTGAAGTGCCAGTGAAAACAACTGTAGATTTGGACAGTTCCTTTCAGATAACTGTTCCTAGACGACGATGAAGGGTCTTGAGTTTGTAGATGAAGAGGTAATGTTCAGATACATGAATGGCTTTTGGTTAAAGCCAGGTATCACAGAGGCAGACGTTTCTAACAACTCAAAAAATGAATTTCTGGTTTATATAAAATAAAAACTAAGAAAGAACTGACCACTGTAAAAAGAAGAGATGCAAGGACAGGTTTGCAAATAACTGCACAGCATGTTTTACTAAAAACTGACATGCATTCAGACCAGTGGGAGGCCTATGTTTAAACTGTAGCAAATGCTAGGACATGTTATCTGCATAAAATTTTGAATCATTGTATCAACTTTACTGATCATGTGGCTGGCACTCATATATATATATATATATATATATATATATATATATATATATATATATATATATATATATATACAACATCAAGGTCTACTGTGCCAAAGCATTGAAACTTTTAAAACATATGAATGGCACCTGTTATGAAATGATGCCCAGATTATGTGAATAAATATGTTACTTATTCATATGAGGAAGCTTTCCTGAAGGCATAACAAACAGCTTTAGCTGGAAGACAAGGAAAATGCAAAATATGCATAAAAAGAAAAGGTGTGACCAATGTCTTATAAAAAAAACTTGCATGAGACTTTAATCATTGCTCTGTGTGAACATTCTGTAACTTTAAATAATTTATAAAGTTAGTATGAAAGAAGCTAAGTTTAATTCACTGCATTCAAATCTATGTCTGTTATACAGTTTTGTGAGACTTTTAAAATTGCATTTCCTTTTGCTTCACTTTTTTATTTGTGAATTAAAACTGGTTTTGATTTACTTGTAAGATACAGGGTTTTATTCAAGTAATGATTTTACTCATTCAGTGTTGAGTAGTTTCTAGTATTTCATAAATATCTTTGCCCACATATTTTATTTGCCCACATTTCATTGCTAATGATCTATTAACCAATCTGTGATTGGCATCAATTAGCAAGTCACTGGAAAAAAATAATTCTGTTACTACTGTGTGTTTTATAGATAAAAGAAAATTATTTGGATCCAATATTCTTCACAAACACCCAAAACATTAAGCATCCTTCAGCTTGACTCTAGGTACTGTGCTTCTGAGAGCTAATATGCTCTGTCTTCTTGCCTGTCTAGTATGTTTTATCCAGCAACACTCTGTTTATGCATAATATTGGCATAGTACTTGTCCTACACTCACAGCAGCCTTCACTGTTATTCTCTGTCTCTCTGTCTCCCTATGTCTATCTCTCTCTTTCTTATTACATTCCAGTCAGCAGTTATAGACTTATACCTCTAAAATACTTACTCATTCACATGTCTTACACCATGCTTTAAAATATCTACATGGATTTAAATTAGTTTGATTACTATTGATATGCTTAAGTACTGTGATATAGAAACTTGCTTGCACTTTTAATGGAAGTTTTGTTTAAAACACATGTCCATTGATCAAATTGCAGATCTATCTACAACTGAATGTAAGAATATAAATATCTGACTGTAGATTACTACCTGGCCATTGAGATTTATACATTATTTAAGAAAAGTGATATGCCCACTCTGTGTGCACATGTGTGTGTGTGTGTGTGTGTGTGTGTGTGTGTGTGTGTGTGTGTGTGTGTGTGTGTGTGTGTGTGTGTGTGTGTGTATGTGTGTACCTAGCCCACTCCTGTGAAATGCTCTTAAATGTTCCATTGCATATATCTGGTCATCAGATGGAATTAATAAATTAAAAAGTAAAGAGATAATTTTCATAAAAACCTGATGCCATGAAGCTAAATTTAATTCTCTGCATTCAAATCTGTGTTACATCTGTGGATATAAGCCTAACTCATCTCACCTATAATTGCACCATAAGTCACATCTTTATTCTTTCTCTAGATACTCTTTCCAACCCTCTCACTCTCACCCTACTTACTTCTCAACTATACCTCAGACAGTGCTTTATATATCAGAAAATGTGACTTTCACATGCCTTCTAAATTTATAAATACAAATGTATAACACATGATGTATTGCTTAACACTATTTTTTCTATGTTTCAACGTGTACACCTTTGCTTATGATTATTTATGCATAATTTGTTTTTCTTTGTTATGCTACTACTGTATAAGTTTACAAATTATGACTTTATTGTTTGCTATTTGTACATATTGCGTCTTTCCCCCCAGGCCTCCAGCAAAAATGGGCCTGCGCCCAGTCAGACTATCTTGGTAAACAAACATCAATTAAAAATAAAAAAAATAAAATGGACCTTTTATATGATTAGCAAAGCCACACATACTGTAAAGATGCATTTTAATTACATAATTAGATGCTACATGGTACTTTGTTATTATGTAATAACATCAATTATGTAATGCTGGTATATAATAATGGGTAGGAACACAGTCTCTGCTTCTACAACCTCAAAAATGGCAGCACTGTACAACAGCATAACTCATGGAAGCACACTTGTTACAATAGAAAGCTTTCCTACACCAAAATGACAGGTGAAAAAATTATAGTGTTTTATTCTATTATTAATGATTTGCTACTTGTCTTCCACTTTGATAGTTTGTGTGTTGTTGAATATTCACATCTCATCTACCCCTTCCTCCTGTGTAATGGAAACATAACGTTTCCCCCATATGTATATGTCACTGCCATGGAGGATAAACAAAAATATTTTCCTAGATTTGATCCATTTTAACTATTGCTTTTGTGATCTAAAATGTCGTACCAATGAAGTTTTGGATGATTTGGACCTAAAATACCAGAGTGATCACCTGTGCACATACAGCCTAATTTATTCACAGTGCATTGTTGATTTGAGTTTGCTATTGATTCTTAGGGCAAGACCTGAGGCTATGGACTGCATAGTGTCTGCCTTTCAAGAGTTCAGATTTTAAAAGTCTCTACTTTGTGATGGCTGAGACCACAAATCAATTTTCCACTTTCAACAACTCCTTGAAGCTGTAGATTTTAATAAAGTATTTTGCTTCATCCTCTTGAGGTAATAGTTCCATCAGGCTGCATCTTGCTTTATGATTTTAAATAGATGAAATTGAATTTAATGTAGCATATGGTTTGCTTAAAACATGAACGTTGAATTATAATATTGTGTTTTAACTTCACTGTTCATTGTTGTTTGATTATGTTTATACATTTATTACACTTACATCAGGCGCATCAATTTGTCATGTATTTGGAATATTACTTCCTAATTCGCTTTTCACTTTATTTTGTGATTTGAGTGCAGCTTGTACTTTTGACAGTTTATTATTTGCTGTACTGTCTTAGGTTAGACTAGAAAGTAATTCTGTCTAGCAGGTGACCATTAAGTGCCACAGCATTGATATGTAAATGAATAAATACCCACATATATCAATATCTGGTGATTCTGTTTTACATAAGTGGAAATACATGCATTAAGGTGTTAAAATAATATTGTGCCTTGCTTCTGTTTTCCCCCTAATATTTCTAATAGCAGAAGTGCCTAGCAAGTTGTTTGCTGGCTGGATATTTACCTTTATAGCATGATCTGTCTTAAGAAACAGCTGCCTTCAGATTGAGACATATCAGCTGTGCACAATTTCTAGACTAACTCCTAATGCAGTTGATGGTGATATGTGCAAAGATATGTGCATGGATGTCTACAGTCATTGCACAGTGTTGCCACTGTATGGATTTCATGTACAGAGGACATCTGTTTTCCCATGTAGGGTGTTAAAAAACAGGGACAGAAAACATAAAACTAGGGAGCCAGGGGCATCATGAAAAACAGCATGTGTAGCTTGCCTGTGTGTGCAACATCAAGGCATCCACTTCTGCTGCTGGCATGTCATCTTTAAAAATGTGAGTGTGAAACAAAAGGATTGTTCAGGAGCATAGCATGAAAACAGTCATCAGCCAATTATAATATGAGAGAATAGTGTTTAGTTCCTCACTTTTTGCATGACTTCGGGTGGATTTTTGCATGACTTCAGATGGAGACTATAAACCCTGGAGGCTGCGACAGATAAAGAAGGAGGAGTAATGTATGCCCACATCATGCTCTGTGGCTGTACAATGATGTCAATGCATATCACTTACTCGGTAAGAGATCCTGCCAGACCACCATTGTATAAAGGCTTCCAACACCTGTCTACCTGCTTTCCATGTCAGTCCTCTCTCGAAGGATGTAGAGCTTTCTAAAAAGCTCTAAAAAGTTAGCAGGCCCTCACAGTAAATGGATTCAGCAGGAATAACTTGTGAAGGAATTAAAGTGTTACTTAGGAGAAGAGTGAAGGGAAGCTGGGGAATAAGTCAGAAGACTGCAGTGATCATCAGGTAGGGAGAGGAGTATGCATAGCATTGCACTAATGCCAAAGCTACATTGCATAAAAAGCCACATATATGGTAGCATAGTGATATACATCCACCAGCTATCAGTCTGTAATAAGACACATTGTACAAGTCAACAGATAGAGTAATGTATAACATACAATGCATATAACAATGTCTCTCTATGGGGGGGGGTCTATTACATCATAGTGCAAACTGATATGATATGGCAGTTTTCATCACAGTGATGCCTATGTACAGAGACAGGCAAATGCAGGCAATGTATTCTATATGAACTTAGCCAAGCTCAGTATCATACTGTGAATATACTGACTTCTTCTACTCTAAGAAGCCATATGTACTGACTCCTGCGGGGGATAAAGTTTAAAAGGTAAGTAATTCAAGACTTTGACAAACATAGATTAGTATAAACATATATAGTGAAAATCAGTGTTGTTGATGGTACCTACTCACAGACCTAAAACTTTAAAACACAGCCATACATAACAACCGAAAACAGGGTGTCACATCATGTATATACATTAGATATATACCACAAGTGTGACCAGAAATGGTTGTGTTTGTCATGTGAGGTTATACTCCACTGAAGTAGTATTGGATATACAACATGACATACTAGTTCAGTCCAGTGACGATGTTGAAAGTGAATGAAAACTGACCACAGGGCCAACAAAGACCATTCTAAGTATCCATGCCACATATGGGTAAGCAGAAAAGTATTGTACCTTAGAAATGCATCAGAGAGCACAGTGCTAGAGCCCATCACACCTGAATGCACATCACAAGAGAGCCAGTGCAGTGTACAGGTTCATGTTCACTTTGTGCAAGATAACGTACACAGGCACTGGATGCATCTATGGACACTTCCAGACCAGCATCAGCAGTATGCAAGATAGCAAGAGGGTAGATAAATGGAATAATAGCCACACAACACCCAAGCAAAAGGGATAACTACTGCAGAAAACAGGACTGGACAGAGACAAAGCAACACAGAGCAAGTAATAGAGAAGACAAAAAGGAAGCAATGTGGGAGCAGGAATGCAACAAAGATAAAGATGTTGGGCAACAATTTTTGTGGTGATCTACTGTCATTTTATATTCTATAAGATGCAACAGATATGTTATAGTAAGCAGTGGCAAATAGGACATTTCTGAAGGGAAGGTATTCTGTGGATTCCGGTGAAAGCAGATTAGACAGGTGAACATTCTGCAGGGATGTCATGCAGGTTACAGAACTGGGATACAGTAAACATAAAAACAACATATAGATACAATATCACTTCCTGTTCTTATCCTAGTCAGGAAGGTGCAGATTAAATTGACCTAGTCGTGATGTCTCCACCTGACCCTTACCTAGCTCTTATTGTATCCTCTGGATTGTGTCAGTGGTCCTCATTATTTTCACTGTGAAGTGTGCCATTTTTTTTAACCTGTACCATGCTACACTGAAGATCTAGAGTGACCATATGCAGTGTCAATAGTATCATCATTCTGGTACTTATATTGACCATGTGACCTGCAAACTGCAAACCTACTCTGTCGTCTGGTTAGAAATAGCCACCAGAGTAGTTCCTGTTTTTTTTTTTTTCTCAGATCATGTGCCCCCCCACCCCCCAACTTCCTTTTCTTCTCTATGTATTAGTGGTGAGGCTGGCTGATTTTTTGTGCCACCTTGCCAATATTCAGAATTGGCAGCAGATGACACAGAGTCTATATACATTCACAGCAACATCAGGATGCATGGAACACCAGTATAACAGCCAGCAGAGGGATACATGCTCACCAGTCTGGTATTGAAGAAACTGCTGCTAAAAGTTAGGCATCTTCCTGTTGTAATACCTCTGAAAAACATTTCAAAACAGCATACACAAATACTGCATAGTAATGGCAGCTTAAAAGATCACAACAGTACCATTTGTGTAGACACTTAATTAATACATTTAACAGACATCCCAGGAACAACTAATGATGACTGTAGTTATGTTGAAACTGCACAACATCAGAAATACAATGATCAGCCTATATTGCACACAAGCTTAACCACCAAGGAATGGATATAAAGACACAGTAGACACATGCACCATGCAAGTACTGTCTGTAGTTGCATTAGATCATGCCTGATAACGTAAATTAAAGTGAAGTCGCACATACTAGTGTAATTAATTTAGTGCTGCTACTTTGGTAGCCGTCTAGAAGAGGCACGCAGAGCCATTGCAACAAGTAATGTCATGGCATTTATGATGGCAACAACACAGCATGCAATACCGAGGAAATCAGCCAAACACCTATTCATCTCAAGTGTCCCTCATTTTGCTGGATGCCCTTGACTTTGCCTCATTGTTTTTGCCATGTCTTTCATAAAATTCTTAATTTTCTGGGAAATTACTGGGAACTACAGTTAGTCAATAATACAAGGCATTACAGTTTCACATTTCTTAGTGTTCAGAAAATGCAACTTTTGAAGTGAATTAGCATAATATCTAAAGCTTGTCACTGATTTAGTTTTTTTGTCTCCTCATTATTTTTGGTTTTAACCCTAATTCTTGAACAAAGAAGTTGGAAACTACATAAGCACCTGAGACTGTGTAACTAGCCAGTTAGCAGTGGCACAGGGTATCAGCACTGGACATATATATATATATGTCACTCAGTCTAAAAACACAATGTTGCACAGTAGCATAGCAGGAATAAACAGAAATGTATTACACATTACCATACAGTAACAAAACACTCAGTTAATAATATGCATAATGTATGTACATTACAACATAATGGACTACTACATGAGTGACTTGGATTACAGCATTAATCTATCATGTATTATATAATGTACAAATCTCTTACCAGTACACTTCTGAATAGTGGTCTGCTTATAATGACACAAGCTGAAATTTGTGGCAAACACATGTACTAAGATGCACAGTGCCATAGCTATATGCTTTAACTGTACAGCAGAAGTGAAGATAGCCATGTCTGTAGCAAGTAATGTCATGGCACATAGAAGAATCTGCTATATGTAGGCTAGTCTGATGGTGGTACTAAAACTTGATTATACTACTACCAATTTTTTTCAGATGAGGTGTCATTTGGGGCTAAACTGTATACTATACAACATAGTACCATAACTTCAGTCAATATACAGGTGATGAGCGATGGCAAAAAAGTTATACAATAGCATAAGATCCCATCTTCAATAACTGCCACTAATGCACTGTGGCCCATACAAGTATGTGATATAAGTTAAATATATATCAGAGACTGCACATAAACTGCTGCTTCCAGTGTAGATCAAATGAATTACCCATGGGAAGAAGCACTGCTCAAAACCACAGATATATTTTGTGCTTTCCACAATTACATTATTAGGTGGAAGATCTGCAACAAAATATTAAAATTATCAAAGTTTCAATATAGTGCATTACACTATGAAAGACCGATTATTATATTGTACTGTAGACCTTAATCATACTTCATAATATAAAAAATAAATAAATAAAAACAATATTTGTTTTAGTCACATTGTCAGTGTCTGTTAATGCAATGCAGTTAGTGTTTTATATAAGTCACGACATTCAGGGTAAAACACAGTAGCCATTTTAAGTCTATACACATCTGCATCAGTGGAAGAAGATGGCAATAATAAGTGACGACATACTAAAACAATAAAGTCATTGCAACATAGAAAAAAATAAACAAAACTTAAAGGCATTGCAACATGAAAAAAAAAACAATCTTTAAAAATTAAAGGCATTGCAAAACACAAAACAATACAACTAAAAAACTAAATGCATTTTGTTTTGCATTTAACACACTTGTATAATCATAATATAGCACTGCAATCTTATGAATAAGGAATGGTCTACTTTGGTCACTTACAAAGTAACCTTTTGTCCAAACAATGCTTCCACTATGGAAATATGTACATTACAGACACCACTGCATATGATTCTGCAGTATACAAGAATCCAAATCCATCAAATTTCAAACTACCTATAAGTAAAAACTATTAACTGTTTTCTTACTGCCTGCTAAACATAAAAATACACAAAAGTATATTTTAATTAACACTAAATACAGTAATATAATACACAATAAGAATACTGTGTTACATATTCCCCATGCAGTAGGACTTATTATACTTTACACAGATCAGATATTAAAACAGCAGGAAAAAACTATATACAGTACACGCATTTAAACTGCAGTTGATCCATTTTATATTCACCCTACACCATCTATTGTGTTCATATTGTTTTACTTGTATTGCAGAATACTTAGAAATTTAAACATTATAAATACTAAAGGTTAAACAGTGTAATGTACTGCATGAAAGACAAAATATGAATAGTGCTATACTGCACTAAAACATGCAACTATCCAACAAACTGTACATTAAAACACAATATGCCAAACATGCAAAAATGCCTTAAAGCTGTTTCTAGAATATAAAATGTACTTGCCAGGTAGTGGCATTGGATTTTGCAATGCACACCACTGCAGTATCTCTAAGTACTGAAAAAAACTATGGTAGTGATCTAGTAATGGTGAAAATACTCACTGTTCTTCGGGATGACAGTACTGTTAACGTGACATTTGGCTGCACGTCATTCTGTATGAAACTGAGGGGGTAGTAATCACTTTTACTTGATTCAACTTCACCAGGTATGCAAATAACATGGACTTTGAATCCTGACACCTAGATATATGGCTACTGTTTTCTGCCATGAACAAAATCTAAAAATCCATGCATCACAGACATTCCACCATCTCAATGATAAGTAAAATCTGTACACCAATCTGAATAGTGTTGTTAAATGGCACCTAGTTTATTCAACTCTAGCAAAACATTCTAACACAGTAATGGTGCTTCAATTACAGAAATGTTCTAGCGTAATATATGACTGTTTCATAGCAATTGATACTATGCTAAATTAAATAAATTAATTATGCCTTAGCTGTTGCACTAATGGATAATTCCATAATTTTTATTTGTCAGAACTAGAGACTTGGTAAAGCAATGCCACTCACCAAGCTATGTCTGTAGTGAGGCCTCATCCAAAGTATTCATCTATAGTTGAAACCATTTTACATTTATAACAAATTGCAGATCTCAGTCACATAACAGCACTAGTAATATGAGTAGGATATTTCTGGAGTTCAACTCAAATTCAAGGAAATTAACAAACTTATAGGCTTTGTGTACTTTTCATAACCTCAGTTTAGTAGGGTCTACATTTGCAGAAAGTTGCTGGTTTATCACTGTTTTTTTATTTACTTATTTTTGCACTTTGCAGATACTCTAAAGTGGTCTTGTTTAAGTATGATATAAAATGCAGTCTTGGTCAAAGGTCTATCACACACAAGATGGCCACTACATCATAGTGCTGTCAGATCACTGAAGAGGAATTACAATGATGTGCAGTGCAACATTGGTTAATATCTCAGAATATGCAGAAAAAGTAGTTCACAAGTCAAAGCTTTGATATAAACTGTCTTTTGGCTTTTCCCGGTTAGGTGTTGCCACAGCAGAACTCCAGTCTGCTAATGATTGGCAATGAATTTTTATGGCTTCAAGTTACCAGCCCAGCACCCAACATTCAAAGAAGGCACACACATGCTTGCACCTACCTGCACGTCTTTAAATTCACTCAACCACAGGGAGGACATGCAGACTCTGCAAAGAAGATGCTCTAGCTGAGAATCGAACTGGAGAACCTCTTGCTGTGAGGTGACAACACTAACCACCACACCACTGCGGCCTACTAAGTAAAAGCTTTGATATACAAAAAGGTTTGATATACAAAACTAAATTACTTTTAATTATATTCTGGCAGTTATTTGGAAAGATTATTTGAATGACCTCAGCAGAGTAAATCTAGCACTTCAAGAATCTGGAATACAGTTGTGCACAATTGCTAAATTATATGATGGACTTCTAGATTATTTGGTAGGTGTTCAATCTTGAAAAAAATGTTGATGATTTTGATGAAAAATCAAAACAAATGTTCTCTTAAGCTCTGATTATAAACAAAAGTAAGGAAGAAAAATAGAAAATGAAGAGACGACCAGATGAAACACCAGAGGAACTGGTGTCATAATTAGTACAAACTATGACTTTTGACTTCAGAATAATTATCATTACCACTTGATAGCTGTGCATTCATAGAAATGAAAAAGACAGTGTGCAGTATATAACACATTACATTGTAAGTTCAATTGTATTGCAGATAAATCTGTATCAAAAGATAAAGTAAATTGAAAGCCAGAGAATTAGTCAACATATATTCATTACAGTAGAAAACTGTTAATGAATTTGTGATGTTTTTTTCCTTGTACAAGAACAACAATCAGTGGAATTGATAAAATCCTGTATAAAAGATAAACTTGTTACAAGCTTTCCAGACGTACATTACATTGTGGATTTACTTATTTTAATTGTATCAGGAACAGAAGGAGAAAACAATTTTCTAAACTTAAATATATTAAGATTTATGTGTACTCAAATAGGAATCAAGACTGTATTTGGCTCTTAGGTGCACTGAGAATGGCATTGCTGTAAAATTCATGTAGATAACAGCAGTCATCTTTAAAACTTACTAAATCAAAATTTAAAAATGAATAAAATCTGTTAACTTATCCAATGCAACAAAAATCCTGTTAAAATATCATAAATATATGTCATTAAAAATTATGTGTTAAGACCTACATAACATTTTAAATAGTTACCTTTTTCTGGTGTACAATCTCTTTAAATGCAAAGGATTTGGCACCGTTAAGGCTTTTTAAATGAATGGAACAGTTGTTACTTTGTTTCTGATGAAGTGCCTGTTTGTATGGAATGAAAGAGCAGTTAAACTTGGATATTAAACTTGTTTTTATAGTCCTAAGTGGCAACTGGTATGGTGGGGTTTTATTTTGGTTCTTTAATATTGCTATCGTGTGATTTCAAATTAGTTGACATTATATAGTGTAATGTCTTAACTAAGTCCAGAAAAATGATTCTCCTCTTCACCCTTTCAGCCTGGTGGCATTTAAATCCTCTTAAGTTCTAATCAGTTTATTGTGCCATTCCTTTATATTCTCATCTACCAGAAATTTCACGAAGTAAGAATGATTTAAGACAGTCCCACAGTATTTAGTCATTTCCTTTTCATTATCATTTATTAGAACATAGTCTTCTATTTCTTTATTAAATGATTCTTTAAATAATTTAAATTTCACAATATATGAGGAAATTCTATTGAGACTGCAACAAAAGGAGATACTGCCAGCCCAGCTATCTGGAATTGTGTAAACAATTATATGTCATTTGAATATTAATATGATTTATATAGAAGTATGACAGAAGGGGATAATGCCAGCCCAGCTATCTCTAATTTTGTAAGTGGTTGTGTGTCATTTGTGAATATCAGCATGATGCAATTGCTTGTGTTACAACTGTATTAGAACTGTATGTCATATTGTACAAACAGGTGTGCAGAAGAGATATTTTGTAAAATACTCAGCAGAAATATATATACACTATTCTAACTGTGTACATTTATTTTAACAGGGAGACGGAAACACAGGAGATTAACTTACAAAACTTCAGAAGGATAGTTGAGATTTATTTTATTATTTTATTTTATTGACATTTGGTGACCAGGAAAGTCTGGCTCAAAGACCCATTTTCAGTGGAGGCCTGGTGAGAAAAACTCCAAAAACAGTATTTCTAGATATAAGTATATGTAATACAAAAATCATGAAACCTTGACTTCAGTTTAAGCAATGGAAAACAGCAATTTACAGAAAAGGAGAGTAAAACATTAAATTCAGCATTACATAGACCAAACTATCATTTTAAACAATATGTGATAATATAGAAGTACAGATTTTGAACATTGGTTTGAAAGGAATGATTAGATTCAAAAGGCAGTAGAAGAGAGAGAAAGAATGGTTGAAGGTGGATTTTAGGCAAGGAGAGAGAGGGCAGGATAGATATTAGTGGGTAGTGTAAGTGAGAGTAGGTATAAGAAAGTTAGTAGTATAATGGAGGGTAGGTAGAAGGAAGAGAGAGGAGGTGAAGATGTGACACGGGGGAGAAGGATGTTAGGTTTGGCAAAGACAGGTCCATGAATTGTAAAGGTAGCTCTTTAGTGTAAGCTTGAACTTTTTGGGGTTTTCCATGCTGGTAATGTAATTTGGCAATTTGTTCCAGAGTTTAGTTATAGTATAGGAATATAAAGACCCAGCTGCTCTTTTATTAGGTTTGTGTAAGTCTATATGTTGCCTAATAATTGAACAGAGGCTTCTAGTGGGCAAATGGGTTTTGAGAATGCCTTTTAGGACAGGACAGCTATTTGGTTTGTATATTAGTTTTTGTGCCATTATTAATTGTAGGTAGTCGAGATACTGGGGAAATTCAACCCAGTTAAGTTCCCTGAAAGCACTGCAGTGATGTGTGCGGTAGGATGAATTATTGGCAAATTTTGCAATTTTATGGTAACAAGATTAAAGTTTGGTCTTCAGAGAAGCATGCAGATTAGTGACTATAGGAGCGCCATAGAAAAGAGAGGGGATAAGGTAGGTATTAGGTGGTGTTTTCTTAGTATTAGGATCTAAAAAGTTTTTATGTCTATAGAGTGTTCCTAGTCTGATGTGAGTTTTTTTTTTTATGGCATTTAGAATATGTTGGTCATATGAGAGTTTGTTGTCTATGGTGATTCCTAATAATTTTGTATTTGAAACAATTTCGATCTCGGTTTTGTTGTGGGAATAAATCTTGAATTCAGATGTGTTAATTTTGGGAGAGAATAGTAGTAGTTTGGCTTTGCTAGGGTTAAGCAGCAGGTTGTGAATTGTATAGCCAGGACTCTATGGAGGTAAATGTACTTTGTGTTTTATTCAGTAGGTCAGAGATGTTATTAGAGGAGGTGATGATAGTTGAATCATTGGCATATTGGGTTAAAGTACTATGAAGGCATGCAGTGTGTAGGTTGTAAATGAATATATTAAAGAGGAGGGGTCCAAGGATGGACCCCTGTGGAACTCCTGTTTTGTTGGTTAAGTATTGAGATAGACATCCTTGCCATTTTACACATTGTTGTCTGTTGGCTAAATAACTGATAACCATTGTTTGGTAGTTGGTGAGCAGCTGACTGGTGTCAGTTGCTGCAGTAGTTTATTATGTGAGACTGTGTCAAAGGCTTTTGACAGGTCTGGTGGTATTACAGAAGTGTGTAGGTTGGAATCCCTGGATTTATTTACTACATCTGTGAAGGACATAAGAGCTGTTGTAGTATTGTGTGTTGGCCTAAAGCCATGCTGGGTGGATGTAAGGAGATTATTATGGATGAGGTGGTTAGCTAGTTGAATATGTATACATTTTTCAAGTAGTTTAGATAGGGGTGAGAGGATGGAGATGGGTCGGTAGTTTGTAAGTTCAGTGGATTTCCCTCCTTTCTGTAAAGGGGTATTGATAGATTTTTTTCCAGAGGATTGGGACATAAAATTCTGAGATGGATCGATTAATAAGGATGCTGACTGGGAAGGAGATGGAATCAGCAGCAAGTTTTAAGTAAAAGGTTGTCAGAGCAGGGTGAAAGTGGCTTAAGTTTGAACAGAAGTTTGTGTATTAAGGATGTAGGAGCAGGTTGTAAGCAGAAAGGGGGTATTGTTGGATATTGGTAATGGGAAGGAGAAGTGTTATAGTAGATGGGAGTTGTAGTGTTGCTAAGGCCCAAGGTTAATGTAACTATGCTATCAATGAAGTTGGAATTAAATATATTGGCAATTTCGGACGGTGTATTGTCTGTACTTGGAATGGGTTTTTGGGTGGACCCAGGGGTGAGCATTAATTTAACAGTTTTCCAAAATGTTTTTGGATTGCTTTTATTGGTTGGCTATTTGTTGTAAGAAATATTTTTTTTGTCTGCAATGACTGATTTTTTTTTTTTGCTGTATTGTGCAGCTGCCTATATTTTTTCCAATTGGTATTGCTTTTGTTTTTTATCCAACCTTTCCAGGCTCTATCTCTAGTTAATAGTATCTGTTTTGTTTATTTGGTAAGCCAAGGTGCATGATTACATTTTGTTCTTTTGGTTCTAAGAGGGGCTAATGTGTTGAGGGTATCAAGGAATATTTTATTAAAGTAGTTAACAGCCTCACCTAGAGGTAGAGTTTTAAATGGTGTCCAACTGATTGACTTTAATATCCAAATGGTAGTTTGACCAAGAGCAAGGCTAGTAGGAGTGGCCTGCATAGTGTCACCAAACAGATATAGATAGATAGATCATATATATATATATATATATATATATATATATATATATATATATATATACACACATATATATATATATATATATATATATATATATATATATATATATATATATATGAGCTTAAATTTCTGTAGACAGACCAGCCATGACTGAAAGGTTTAAATATATTTAATAATAAATAATAAAAGCCCAAGAAAGTACTCAGTAAATAAATACAGTTACTTCAAAGTTCAAACTCACAGGAAATATTTAAAACAACATTGCAGGACACTCTCAAATAAATAAAGAAAACATCTAAATTAAGCTCAACTCTATTCCTGACTATATCTAAAAAAAATTACTGTACTCTAGATAACTTACTTACAGAACAACAAGGCAGATGTGATGAGTGGATGTTCTTGTAAGGTCAAACAAAAAATACAAAATGCTCAGTCTCTTTCTCAGAGAGTTCTTAAATTAATATGTAAAGTATTACTCTGGGATACTTGCAGAATTACATCACTTCTTGTCATCTGACTATCCCAGGTAAAAACACCCACTGCAGCTAGTAGCATTTACCATCTCTCTCTGAAAATGCCTAAGCAATGACTTCTCTTAGATCCAAGGCAAATGGTGGAAGTCTTAAAATAATTTACATTCCTCCACATTTAAAGACAATAAAAAACTTCTAGTTCTAGACATTATGTCTCCTGCTGCACTGAAACTGAAAGATAACATCTCTTTTTTATGTCCCAGCAACAAAGTACTTCAATCTCAACTATTCTTCTGAAGTTTTGCAAGTTAATCTCCTGTGTTTCTGTCTCCCTTTAATATATATATGTAAACAGTTACAATAGTGTATATACATTTTTGCTCAGTATATTACAAAATATCTCTTCCACACATGTGTACAATATGACATACAGCTCTAATACAGTTGTAACACAAGCAATTGTATCATGCTGATATTCACAAATGACACACAACCACTTACAAAATTCCAGATAGCTGGGCTGGCAGTCTCTCCTTTTGTTACAGAGACTAATAGTCACTCTTGAGAGAAACAGCATTGTGATCAAAGGATATGAAATCCCTTTAACAGAATCAATATCTGTAGTCAGATCATTGTAAATGTAAATAATGTAAATTATGTATATATGTATTTGAGGGTGGCCACAGTGGTGCAGCGATTAGTGTTGTCGCCTCATGGCAAGAGGTTCTCTGGTTCGATCCTCGGCTGGGGTGGCTTCTGTGCGGAGACTGCACGTCTTCCCTGTGGTCACGTGGTTTTCCTCCGGATGCTCCGGTTTCCTCCCACATCCCAAAGACATGCTGTAGGTGGATTGGACACTCTAAATTGGCCCTAGGTGTGAGTGCATGCATGTGTGTGCCTTCTGTGGAAGGTTGGGTGCCAGGCTGGCAACTCAACACCATAAAACTCCACTGCCAATCATGAGTGGACAGGTGATCTGCTGTGGCGACCCCTAACCGGGAAAAGCCAAAAGAAGAAGAAGAAGATGTATATATGTATTTGAGTCCTAAAAAAGATGAACAGTTTGAAAAAAAAATAAGAACTTTCCCTGTGATTCATAAAGAATCCTTAATGTTCACATAAACTGTCTATGTATGTGGTAGTATAATGAGATTCAGAGACTTTAGTTGCAGTGAAGAACACTTCATTATTAGCTAATTTGCCATGCATATGTCATGATGGCATGAGCATCCCCTCACTTCACCTGCAGTGCAGTCTCTCCCATTGACTTCAGTGGGTAGCTGGTTTCTTTTGGCCATGTTAATTATCATGGTGGGCCATGCTAATGGACTCAGTTGAGTGATTCTCTAAATCACTCATCAGAATAAATCACTTGCTGCAGACATTTCTGGTGAAGAACGTATGACTAATCATCATTAGTGACTCCCTTGGAATGCCTTATTATCCTGCAGTGCTGCCAACAGGATGGCCCACTGTGGCAATTCTTCCAACCAGTGAAATTACTTCAGTGTGCCTATCTCTGAATTGGAATGGGTTACCATAAGGAACTGATCACTCATGTTAGGGCTTACTGCTCATTTAACTCTTTATAAATCCCAGAATCTGTTTCTGCAAACTCATTTAATTTTTTTTTTAGATTCAGCAATATTACATAATTTTTTAGACCCTTAGAAAAACTGACACTCTGATGCATCAGTTAATACTGGATTTATTTTTCCTGAAATGCAATTACATCCACCCATCAAAAACAAGGCCCCTTATAGGTTATTAGAAAAAGTATCTAAATATTTTTAGCAAATATAGCATTAAATCCAAGCATGCTATACACACTGGCTATGGTAAAGAATCTATTTCCTTTTCATTTGTTACCACTGCAAATATTTCTTTGGTAGCACTATATCAAAACATAACCGTAGGCATAACAGTGTTATTCCTTCATAATATTGTTACTTATCTCTTCTTTTAATTGAGGAATTTATTACAACTGCATTATGTTTGATACCAAATGTATGTATACATTTGTCTTAATATGTGTGTTTCTTGTAGAAATACAATGTTTGAGTACTTAATCAAGCATCCATTTTTGTAGCCAATATTTAGGTCACATATTTCAAATATAAATGATGATGTGGACTTTTCTTTTTTCAGTTTATAATATTATAATGTAATACTGAACTGGAATTTATTTAGGGTCACTCCACTGCTGTTAGAGAAGATTGGTAAGACCCCTAACATAACCTTCAGGAGAGGAAAAAATCTTAAAAACTTATTGGAAATACAAAGTAGAAGTACTCCAAGAATTACAGGAATGTTTAAATGTGAGTCCTGTAGTATTTGTAGGCATATAGAAATTACCAACTCTTTTACAATAGATCAAGTTCAGTATAGGGTAACCTTTAAATTTAATTGCCAGTCTAAGAATGTTGTATATCTAGCCAGATGTAAATTCTGTCCAGCATATTATATTGGGAAAACTGAGTGTAGGCTCCGCGATAGGGTGTATGAACACTAATATGCAATTTCTAAACAAAAATTGGAAAATGCCTTGGCAAAACATATTTATTTATGTCAAGGGCATAGATTTACATATATGGCCATTGACCAGGTATCTCAACCCTTAAGGGGTGGCCCAGTCCCCCTTCACTTAGAGGAACTTGAACTTGCTAGGCAGATAAGGCTGAATGCCTACAAATTTCCAGGGCTTAACGATATGTGTTCCATTAGTTGTATATTGAAATGTAAAAATCTAAGCAGATGATAGAGAAAGGTGGCATTTGTGTTTCAGATTAATTTTGCAAATATATAGTTGCTTTGACATTCTGCTTCTAATTTTACAAACATGCAAATTAATATGTGCATACCCTGACTTTTATTCAGTGTTTTGTGTTCTTATGGCAGTTTATCTGGATCGAGTAATTTATGTACCGACTGCAGAGTAATATCTAGTACATTTTTTATAGTATTATTTTACTGTACTAAAGCTAAATTTATCCACTATATTACATAGTTTAATTGTTTTGTTTTATTGGTTTTGGAATTTATAGTGTTACCTTTTCAAAATGTAATAGTATTTGTGTATAGCTTTAAGTAACAATGTTGGCTTAAATGTGAGTTTTAATATGTCACTTCCACTTTGTTTTAAATGTGATGTGGAGCAAAAAATTTTCTTACTTCTGAAGAAGTTTGCTTTGGTGCAAACGAAAAGCACTTCAAGTTCAGACATTAAACGTAAGACTCGTCTCCTGAGTTGTGCCGTTTTTGTTACTTCAATTAGCTTACTGCTCATTTCACCCTTTCTAAATCCCAGAATCTGTTTCTGCAAACTCTTTTAATTTTTTTTAGATTCAGCAATATTACATAGTTCTTTAGACCCTTAGAAAAAACTAACACTGATGCTTCAGTTAATACTGGATTTTTTTTCCTGAAATGCAATTACATCCACCCATCAAAAACAAGGCACCTTATATGTTATTAGAAAAAGTATCTAAATATTTTTAGCAAATATAGCATTAAATCCAAGCATTCTATACACACTGGCTATGGTAAAGAATCTATTTCCTTTTCATTTGTTACCACTACAAATATTTCTTTGGTAACACTATATCAGAACATAACTGTAGGCATAACAGTGTTATTCCTTCATAATATTGTTATTTATCTCTTCTTTTAATTGAGGAATTTATTACAACTGCATTATGTTTGGTACCAAATGTACGTATATATTTGTCTTAATATGTGTGTTTCTTGTAGAAATACAATGTTTGAGTACTTAATCAAGCATCCATTTGTAGCCAGTATTTAGGTCACTTATATTTCAAACATAAATGATGATGTGGACTTTTCTTTTTTTCAGTTTATAAAATTATAATGTAATACTTTACATTTTAATATTCTCTGTGATAAGTACAATTCATGCATCATTTTCTATTGACACACAATGAGATATACCATAAGTGCACATATTAAAACTAAACAAAACCAGTTCTCTAACATATTTATAGAATCTATAAGTTCCTAGTTTGGTTAGGAAATCTTAGGAAATCCTAAATACACTATATACCAACCTACCTCACCCAAGGCTACCTAACTGTACAATAAGCAATATAGTCCCAGATGCATCTGCAGAGAATGAAAAGAAAGAATGGATTAATAAAACAAAAAAAATAAATAATTACCTTATATTTCTTAAAAGTAAACTACATGTTTAAAATAAATATTAATTAATAAACATTAGATCTGAAGACATAAAACTACAAGGAATGAGAAACAGAGAAAAATAACAGTGATGAAAATAGGAAGAAAGAAGGAAGAAAAAAAAATATTTTAAATATTTTATCTAAAAGATTTTGCATAGACTAAATCTGACATTAGGGTATGTGTATTTAAATGTGTGCCTGGGGAGTCAGAAAAAAAAACAGTACTTGCGGTAAGGTCTGTGGCAACAAGGCCCTGTAACCACTATGTAACAAATTGCAATTCAGGAACACAATAGCTGCAATGAGGAAAGTACCTCATTATCGGCTAATATGCATATATCCAAATTGCCATTAACTACTGTGACTGCTAATTTGTACTTTCCCCTGGTAGCGAACACTGGCAGCCAATGCATCATGTTCACACAGACATCCCCACAATTCATTCTACTGTATACACAGACACAGTAAAACACACACACACACGCACACACACACACACACACACACACACACACACACACACACACACACACACACACACACGCACGCATGCACACACACGCACACACACGCACACACACACACACACACACACACACACACACACACACACACACACACACACACACACTGTAGCTGCACTAGTACTGCAGTATTTTATGCCATCAAATGCTTTCGGCATTTGTGTTATATATGAGAGACCAAACAAACATTTTCCATTAGAATCAAAGAATATTTGAGAAAAAAATTGAGGAAGATCCTTTAGCAGTTCATTTTAATGAATATTATAAACAGAAACTGTTGAATCTGAAAGTTACTGTTTTAGAGCAGATATTTTTTAAAGCTGACAATGAGTTGTTTATAAAGAAGTTGCAATATAAAGAGAGTGTTTTAATACATAAGTTTAATATATTAATACCTAATGGTCTTAATTAAACTTGTAATTGGAAGATTTTCCTTAGTTAGTTAATTGATAGCATTATTTATTCATTGTGTGTGATTGAGTTTTTTATCCTCCCTGAAAAGCTTAACAGTCAAGGTGCTAGGAGAATAAACTTTTTCGTGTGTGGAATTTTATCATGTTTTTCTTTTTTCTTTTCTTAGTTTTGATAGTTGTTTACAATTAATTAATAAACATTAGATCTGAAGGCACAAAACTACTAGAAATGAAAAATAAAGAAACGAAAGAAAGAAAGAAAGAAAGAAAGAAAGAAAGAAAGAAAGGAAGAAAATATTTTATATAAAAGATTTTGCTTAGACTAAATCTGACATTAGCATATATGTATTTAAATATGTGCCTGGGAATTCAGAAAGAACCCCAGCACTCATGGTAAGCATTGTGGTAAAAAGGCCCTGTTTCTACTATGTGTAAAATTGCAATTCAGGAATACTATAGCTGCAATGAGAAAAGATATCATTATCAGCTAATATGAGTATCTATGAATCAACATTAACTACCGTGAGTGCTAATTAGTACTTTACTTTGATAGTTAACATCAATGCATCATGCTAACACAGACCTTACCATTCACCATCCCACATACATGCACACGCACACACATACACACACTCTTACATGCACGCATACATATACATACTCACACACTACATACCTCATGCCTGTCCCTGTTGTTAGAATGTCCCTTATGTCTGCTTTTTCCCTGCACTGATAATTCACAGATGATTAAAGTCAGTTATGACTGCCTTAATACAGAATCCCTGTAATCACAGCTATGCAGGTAAAAGCTGCACTCTCTAAAGCCAAAAACACAACATCCATGGGACCGGACAACATCCCAGGTTGCGTTTTACATGAACTTCAGAATGAACTGGCACCCTACCTAAGCAACATGTTCAATCATAGTCTCACATCAGGCTTTGTGCCCACTGAATGGCGCACAGCAACAGTTATCCCACTTCACAAAGGGGGAGCCACCACTGATCCCGGGAACTATCTCCCTATTAGCCTGATGACCCTGGTCTGTAAGGCCATGGAATATATCATCATGGAACTCATAAACAAAGACATTGGTAACCTCCAAACTCTAGACCCCACTCAGTTTGGGTTTGTGAAAGGTAGATCATGCCTCCTGAACCTGATCGACTTCTTTGAGGCAGTCACCAAAGTTGTAGACGTGGGTAAGGTAGTTCACACAGCCTATCTTGACCTCACCAAGGCTTTCAACACCATCCCCCATTCTGGAATTATAGCTAAACTCACTAAACGAGGTATAAATCCCTACGCCACAAGATGGGTTGCCAATTGGCTCACTGACAGACCCCACACTGTAAAAGTTGCAGACTCCAAATCTGACTTCAAACCAGTGACAAATGGAGTACCACAGGGTTCAGTCCTGGGACCTCTCCTGTTTAGTATCTACTTCTCTGAAGTACAGGCTAACACAGAAGGCCTTTGGCTAATGAATTTCACAGATGACTGCAAATTAGGAGCCATAGTTGAGCCCCCAAATGATGTGGACATCCTACAGAAGGGCCTCACTGAGACAGATGCCTGGTGTCAGAGCCATGGCCTCAAGCTTAGTGCCAAAATGTGCATTGTCATCTCCTTTGGTAAAAACTCTGTACCCATAAACTACCACATAGGTGGCAGTCTACTTAACGCTAAATGTGTGATAAGAGACCTGGCGACCCAGGTGGACAGTAGTCTCTCCTTTGATAATCACATCGCCACAGTAGTCAGGAAATCCTTCTACATGGCACACCTCATCACAAAAGGGTTCTCATCTAATTAAAAAAGAGGTCATTGTTCCCCTCTACTCAACACTCATTAGACCCATTATAGAGTGCAATGCCCCGTTTGGAATGTACCTCACAAGACATCTGCAGCAGCTGGAAAGGCCACAGAAATACCTCACAAAAAGGATTACTGACCTCAAACAGATGCCCTACACTGACCGTCTCAAAAAACACCAGCTTTACTGCATAGCATATCACCTACTCCAAGGTGATCTCTGCCTAACATATAAAGCTATGTCAAACCCAGAGCTGTTGGACATGCTACACCTAAAGAAATCCCAATCTCTCCGAGCTACACACTCTAGGGACCTAAACCTTGTCACCACAATAAACAGGACATGCTGGAGGGATAGATTCCTGTTCCAGAGACTTCCCATACTCTGGAACAAGCTACCCTTCTATGCCAAGCAAAGTTTCTCATTAGCACTCTTCAAGAAAAATCTTGATAAGTGGATGGGAAATACGAAATATACCCCAGGGATCACTTCTGTGGCTCTGCTCAACAGGGGCACAGGAAAATAACTTTCTTGGGTGGCGTAAGCCAGGGAACCTTCTTGGCTAGGCTTACTTAGGCCCTTGGGCCAGTAGCCTAGCATCTACCTATGAACCTATGAACATTAGAGATTCAAATTTCAAATCCATCAGTAAATGCATGCCAGTGCAAAAGTTATTATTCTAGTGATGTCTAAGAGGAATAACTAAAATTTGCCCATCTGTCTTTTGTGCCACATTACTTTGGCTTTGTATACATTTCTTGCACTATGAGGATGAGAGGTATGCTTTATGTTTCCTCTCCCACTCTCTTGTAACTCGCAAACTGTTGCAAGCAATGCATAATACCCAATATCCTCACTGTATACTATAAAAACCCTTGCTGCATTAACGTAGTAGTTACCACAGCTGGTTAATGCTGGTATTTCCTGTGGCAAGCTGCAGGGATTGGAGCAGTTTCCCTCATTTTTATTTTATGTTTTCTTTTTTTAAGTCTTACATTTTGTTCCACTGCATCCCTTGTGTCTGGTAGTGGTGCAGTGATCTAATATCCATTGTCTAGTGGTTCCCTGCTCCATTTTATTATTAAGTGCATTTAAGGCATGAAATATAGAGAATATCATTGTTGTCTAGTGTTCCACCCATCCAGTATTACATGTAAGTGTCACTAAGGCATGATTGTCAAGCGTTCTCCCTGGTGTCTAGTTGCCCCCCACCTTGTGTGGCATTAAGGCACGATGATTAAAGTTTTAACCCTAATGACTTTTTATCCCCCCCTGCCCCTATATGCTGTTAAACCATGTAGCTAAAGAGTTATCTGTGGTGTCTAGTGATTTCCAACTCCATGTGTTTTTTTTTTAATTAAGTATCTTTAAGGCATACATTAGAGCAAATCCTTAGTGTTAATTATTCTCCTAACCCACATTACATATATATGGCATTAAGGCATGAAATGGCAGTGTAGTCCATGGAAGCTACTGTTCCCCATCCCATGTATGTTAATATATCTCTAGTGGCTAATGTTGACCTCCCCCAACCCAGTGTTGCAGACTTGGTCATCAGTCTAGGGTTGTCTGGAAGTATGACAGCCACCCCCCACCCTCCATACACATTCGTACATTCATTTCATACACACACACACACACACACACACACACACACACACACACACACACACCAAAACTACCCTCTCATTAACAGCCCCTACCTTGACCTCCCAGGCACACACACACTCACACATGCAGCCTCTTATATATATATATATATATATATATATATATATATGTGTGTGTATATATATATATATATATATATATATATATATATATATATATACACACACTCACACACACTAGCACTAGTGAACACTAACCTCTTCAGCACTTACCTCTACTACAATAGATGAACATGGTCTTTTGGCCTTGTTCATTAACATGAGTGGCCAGAGAGAAAATGCTAAGTTATGCAGTCAACTGATTCTTTGACTCACTCAGTTGTGTGAATGCTTTAACACAAGCATTTCCATGGGAGAGCACATAGGCTCATTGGCACATAAGGTTCATAGGTAATTACTAGGCTAGCCGCCCTTGTGGGACATTTTTTGTTTAGCCAGTTTTTCTTTTTGTGCTCGAATTAACCTAGATTATTTGATCAGAGATTGGCCTTACCTCTAAGAGAATAACTGGGATCATACCATAGATAATTTGAGGGGACACATGCATGGGATAAAGCAATTAGGAACTGCCTCTGTCCATTAGTAATACAAGCAGCAGCCATGAGTTAAATTTGTTTACCATCCTTAGATGCAAGTTATGCTTGAATACGGATAGGGATGAACTTTATTTTATGTGGATGGGGAGCAGTGGCGGCTGGTGACTTCAAATTAAAGGGGGCTGCAGGAGACAGCTGAATGGGTGTGGCCAATGGGAAGGGGTGTGACCATCTAGCAAGGGGTGGAGCTATGCTCAAAACCACAACAACTGGAACTTTAAATACGCTGCCATGGGTGCCAAACCATCATTACGTGAGTCCAGTCAAGACAAAATGAAGTGTAGAAGAAAAAAATATTTCAATTCATTGGCTGCATGACAACTTACTTAATATCTAGATGGAAACACAAAGGATGTGAGGCATGAAAAAATAAATTGTTTTTTAAATACATTACTGGAATGCCAGTCAAAATCAAGTATAAAAAAACAAACAGCACTCAGCTCAAACCACTTCTCCATGCACTGCAGTTCTAATTATAATTTATATTCAGCTTTATAAAATTACCAAGTAACATCCCGAAAGTAGCAATCTCTGTGATTTGTAAAAATGTTTTTTATCAAAAAAAGACCTGCTGCCTGACAACTATCTACTTGTTTCATGGGGAACACATGATCAAAGTAAAAAATGAACAGCGAACAAGAAACAAGCTCAAGATAAATTGCTTGAAGGATTACTGCACTGTTATGGACCACACATGATAGATTGGCATTCTATTTAGTTTACAGGTAAAGCCTGCAAAGATGACTACAAGTCTTCAACAAATGTAATGAGCTTCTGAAAATACTGTAATCCTGTCCTTTATTACAAATACTGTCAAATGCATTTCAATACCTAAGGCTTATACGTTATCCATTTATGTAAATATTCTCTGCATGGCAACAATGAAAAGGCTTTCAATGTTGGTAATTCTTTAACAGTATGCTTATTAAAGCTTACTTGCATCTTACAATCTCAGACAAGCTTACCTGATGGTCATTAAAGCATTGCTACTTTAATACAGAGCAACAGGGCACTGTAACAGCATGCATTTTCTGAATAATAAGAAGCATAAATCAACAGTATAAAAATATGACAGAAAACCAGTACATTCTGCAAAATCAAGAATAGATGAAAAGCCATGGTTGTACTTGTGGTCTGCCTTGGATGGGGGAATACTCTGTACACTTGCACTGCATAACTGCTCCTTGCCTTGCTTGGACACATCCAGAGCCACTACAATGGGGAGTGGGGTGCAACAAGTAGGTCACAGTTTGAAATGTCACTGGCTGACTGTGATGGCTCTAACACTCATACCTCTCAACCTCAGAGCAAGAAATCTGGACAAAGCCATACATATGAGTGGGACACAGGCCCAAAAATAAAGACAATTTTTAAATATTCCTCTTATAAACTTAGAAAGATAATAGAATAGTGGTAGGTCTTGCATTAGTATGAATTTTTGAAAGGTATGAAATCTGAAACTGAAATGTCTGCCATTATTTTCTAACTTTAGTCTTTAATGATTTGCTACTAATTTGCCAGAAAACCACAATTTTATGAAAAACAGACCAAAAATGTTATGCAAAAATGTAAAATTGCCACACAATTCAGCTGGGAACCTGCCAAAGAAGGGACACCTTTGTTAAAATTAGTACTGTTAATTTGAGCAGCTGACAAAATAAGAGCATATACATGCATTTCTGAAATAAAAGTAATCTATAACTCTGATCATTACAGTTATTTATAATTGTAAACCCTCCACGTTTTCTACCAAAATTGCCATTTTGCAGAGGGATTATTAGGGGAGAGCAACATTTTGAGCCAAAATTGGGGACAGCTTAAAGGTTTGGATATTCCTAATTCTATAAAGCGATTTATTTGCAAGTACCTCTCAGCCTCTTAATGCAAGAAATCTGGACAAGGCCAAATATATTGGGGGAACATACAAACAGTACTAAAAATTGCTCTTGTATAAACTTAAGACAGTCGATAGAATAACAGGTCTTGCTTTAGCATGCATTTTTCTGAAGGTTATGACGTCATTATTTAGTGACTTCATTCCTAAATGATTTGGCAGAAAACCACAAATTATATGAGAAACAAACCAAAAATAAGAAGCAAAAATCTATTCATTTTGCAAAATTCTGGACAGTTGAGAGGTATAGTTCAACCGGGGCTGTCTGAGTTTGCTGCCCTTCCCCCCTCACAAAATCATGGTTGAATGGGGCGTCCCCCCCTGCAGCCATTCCAATGTCCCATTCCTTGGTTATTTCGCCCCATTTGCCATAAACACTGTAATGTGCATATTGCTTTACTTCTGCGATGATATGGATTTCATTTGAAAGTTTTATTCTATATTTTACAGTATAAACCCTAATAGATATCTGCTAAACAAAGCAATGCAGTCTTACAATGAAAATAGACTTGGCATTAAAACTTCTCTGCCCTTGAAACTCACATTCATTGAAACAGCATTGAAACCCACATTCAAAGAAAATACATTTTGCCAGTGGCAGATAAAGATTAATTTTGGGCTGTTTTCAAATCATAGGTCCCTTGAACACGAAACATACACATGCTCTTTGATACACTTCCTGACTGTATTAAATTATATTCCTTGTACAATACAGTACAGTTGTTAGAGGGCATTTTAAATGTATTGTTTTGAACATTTTTCCAATAAATAATGAAACAAAATGCATGCACCAATAATGACAATACTGCCCAATTCAGAACATTTCCATCATAAAAGTCTACTCAAACTTCTACAGTCCACCAGTATCAGTAAATATGCACGATCTCTGTAGAAGTAAAAGTCATCTAAATAATTCCACATTAAAGAAATCTGTTAACTAATGAAGCAGTTACTGCTAGCAAACAACTCTATATGTCATTGTTTCATCAACAAATAAAGTGCCTGTTGCTTGAGGAATAAATTGCCTATGTTGCATTAAAAAAATGATAAGCTAGTAATATCACAATAGGGAATGGATGGCAAACCGATAACAGGTTCATAGTTGCTAGGTATCTTCGCCAAAGAGGACTTCAGTAGCCATCCCATTTACAACAGAGTACAGTATCAGCAATGCATCTACTTACTATGGGAGTAGAACCCACAGACTTGTGCATCAAAAGCAAGTACACTACCTGCTGTGCTATTAATAATGCATGTAGACTTAGCATAAGCAGCACTAAACTTTTGTTTTCCTGCAGCTCTCAGCTCCTTGTAAAATCTACTTGACACTCAGTTGTATCTCTGAACTTTGCAGCACAAGAAATCTGGAAAAAGACAACATTTATTTGGGGGGGGTGCAAAAGCCCAAAAACCAGGGACACATTTTAAACACTGCTTGTATAATGTTGGAAAGTTACTAGAATAAAATGCTGTGTTACCACCATACATTTCACTGCCAAGTATTGAACCCAGAACCCTGTGCAAAACAGTCAGAGCAATATGCCACTATACCAAATCATCTATTTTATGAAGGAAAGGAAGACGGAAACTTAAATGGCTACCATTTAGTGAATTCAATTCTCACCGTAGCTGTCAACATCTTAGCACAAAACACCTGAACAAAGCCAATAATGGGAGAATACAGCCCCCAAACGTATTCAGTGAGTTCAGTTATCACCATAGCTCTCAACCTTGGCACAAAAAGTCTGGATGAAGTCAATAATGGGAGAATACAGTCCAAAATATAGGGACAAATATCCATTGAGAATACCAGAGCAAACCCACACACACAGGGAGGACATGCAGACTCCACACAGAAGGTACCTCAAACAAGAATCAAACCAGACAACCTGCAGCTGTTAGGCAACAATGTTACCACTGCACCACTGGCTGTGTTAAGTAGCAAAAATACAGAAACCACAGATTTTATGAGGAACAGAACAGAACAAATATGAGGCAAAAATCTGCAAATGTTTTACAAATGGTAGTGGATAGGGAATTCAGGATCCTGTCACTTGGGCCCAAAGTACAGGGTTCAAGCCTTATTTTCTATCCACCACCATGTAGCAACTGGGGCATTATACACACTGCATATTTTGTCCTCCATAAACACCCTACCTGTCTCTGTCCTCCATAATGGCCTGTACACACCCTACCTGCAGATCCTGTCTTTGTACTCTGCAGCAGCCTAGCTAAGTCCTCCACAGTGATCCTGCAGTCTGATCACCTGTCCTCCATAACAGCCCGCACATGCTGTTGGGTCTCCTGCGAGACAGAGCAGTCTGGAGTTCAGGAATGCACATGCGTGCATGGAGTTCTCATCTGCCTAACACAACAGTCAGGAATTAACCACACTACTTGTGAAATGTTTTTTTTATTTTTTATGTTCTACAGTGCAGAGAATTTATTTTATTCATTTTACAGGTGGGGGCTGCAGTCCTATAGCACGAGCCGCCCCTGATGGGGAGAATGTTCCAAGCAGCATATCCTCTGTGAGATGTACCTTTACCTCCAAACTGTTTTGTTGATGTTGCAGAAGAAGCTTAGATCCTTATACTATGTACGTCTGATGTCATTTGACTTGTTGATGTGCAGTAAATCCATCAGTATTGAGTCAGAGGACACCTTGTATGCCAGACACAGATCACCTCTTAGCAGTGTGTAGGATACCAAGTATAGTGACAAGGCTTTGAGTCTGTCCATGTAGGACATGTTATTTAGGTCTTGCATCCTTTTAGTAAGGTATCTCTTTGGGTGTTCCAGTTGTCACAGGTGCTTAACAGATACATGCCAAAGAGGACATTATATTTAATAACTGGCCTAATGAGGACTGAGTAAAGGGGGGCAATGACATCCCTAAATCTATGCGCAATCTGTTTATAAACTATGCAATATAGGACTTTCTTACAACAATGGACACATGTTGATCACTGTCCATATGAATTCCCATATCCCAAACACTTAGTTCAATTCTTAGGGGAGTATTATCAATGTGGTAGTTCCCTTGGGTAGATGAGTTCGCAAAGGACACGATAATGCATTTTTTTGGCATAGCTTTAGTCCATGATTTTGACACCAGTTATTTATCTGGGACAGACCTTCCTGCAGGATGGCTAAGTCATTTGGGATTCAATGACTGCCCCTAGCTTTCACTCATCTGTAAACTTAGTCAGCTGGAGCCCTTTGGTATTGGCTTTTACTTCAGAAAAGTAGATGACAAACAGGAGAGTTCCCAGCACAGAACCCTAGTAGATTCCACTGGTGACTGGTTTCTCTGAGGAGGTAACGTCCCCTATTTTGATTTTCTACATTCTATCTGTGAGCCAGTTTGCAATCCAGTGGATGACATGGGGTTTATTCCCAGCTTAATTAGATTTTCTACTATTCCCAAGTGGGGCATTGTGTCAAAAATTCTGGCCAGGCCAAAGTATGTGATGTGCACCATTTTGCCTTCATCCATTACTTTGGTGACCTTTTCAAAAAAAATCCACTAGGTTGATTAAGCATAACCTTCCCTTGATGAATCCAAAATGAGACAGCTCATTAACATCTAACATAGCTGTGGAGACAGCCCACTGCAGTACTGCATGTCTTTGTGCAAAAGCAGATGGTAGGGCTGTCTCTGAATTCAAAAAAGTTATTGGATTCAACATCTTTGTGATCCCAGTTATCCCTCAAAGTATGTTTCAAATGTCATGGTATAACATTTTGACTATAAAATACATACAGTTAAATGTAAAGTTTATCTAATAGTCTTTCCTTAAATGTATTCATTTCCATTTGCAGGCTATATCAGTTCTCATATAATAACATTCAAATAAAGGCCAAATATTCAATAATCGCCTAGCACAATTAACACATGAATATCTATTTAGCATATATTAGAGTTCAAACTATTTTGCTAAAGTCTGTAAAGTCAGTTATACACCGTTTGAAACATTCATTGTTAAAGATAAAAAATATATAATTGAAATACAAACATGCCACTGCATGCCATCTACAAAAAAATAGTAAGGATGAATATTTAGGGATGAACTGAGAGAAGTAAACAATGTGAAGTTGTTCAATCTCACCGTTCATTCATCACTGATGGGTTCGGAGCCAATCCTCGGCTCCGACATGGCCGACTAGCAAGCTCAAAGTTCTCCAATAGCTCAAGACCCCACCCCTTATCCCATAATGCACTGCTGGAATTACCTCAGATCTAGTTTGCCGCAGCACGGATCTCTTGGTTTCCAGCTTGGCTCGAAACTTTATTGGGAGTTTTTCAACATTCAGCAAGTTATATTTTCACTTTTTTATATACTCTATTCTATTCATAGTAGCAGATATACTAGTTAGTTAATAGTACTTTTTTCTGTGTTTTTACCCCTTTCCTCAGCATTCTGTCTTGCCTTTGGCCTTTTGGCCTTAGGATTAGTAATTAGTCAGTGATCTCCTTTGGGATTGTCATTTTGGATCTCTATATACTGTTTGTAGTTATTAGTTGTTAGTGCCCCTTTTTAGGCTGTGTGTATGTTTGTGTGAGTTACTTAGTTTAAAACAGCTCTTAGTTAATTAGTGTGCTTGAGTTGTGTAATGTCTGAAGATAAGGACAAGCATCCAAAGTCTGTGTTTAAAAAGTGCCCAGACTGCGGACAGAAAATGTCAGTCACAGATGCCCATGTGCAGTGTGCTTACTGCTTGGGTACATCTGCAAGAGTCTTGCAGCATATGTCATTCCTTTTCTACAAGAGTGCTAGCTGAAAGGAAGAGGAAATTGATTGATAGGGGTATCAGTAAGCACCCCTTTCCTGAGGCATTGTCTGACCAGGATGGAGCCAGTAAATCATCCAAATCTTCTAAGTCTTCCACCGATTCTATATCCAAGAAAGGACAGAGGTCAGAAATTATGGTGACTTCAGCTCCACTGCCCTCGGAGCCGACAGTCTGCTCTTTTCGGAACTGGTACACAGCCTTGGAACCGGTTACCGAAAAAACTCCTTCCATGTTGCTCCAATCGGCTCCATTTGTCCACTCTTCCAGGTCCTCTGTCAGCTTATCTGATCTGGATATGGACCGGCTGGTTCAGAAACTCTTGAAGGCACCAGGCCTAGTTAAATTGCTGTCGGCTCAGACACAACAATTGGAGCAGGAGACCACTAACCTTAAATTGTCTGCTTCTCCTCCGAGCCATATCAGACCTTCGGAGCTGGAGGAGGCTGACCTGATGATCGTGAATCCCTTGGAGCCGACACCTGCTCTAGTGTCATCAGCTCCATCTGCTCGGATGTTCTCAGCGCCAACCGGGGACTCTAGGAGCCGGCACTCTCCGGTTGGGTCTGGGTAGGATAGCCGCACCAACTTGTTGGTGCCAACTCTTCCTCTCAGGGCTTCGGCTCCTACCTCAATCTTGGAGCCCATGCCTTCAGTGTGGGAGGAGATTGTGGCTCCATTGGAGCCATCGACTCCTTCTCATCGGAGGCGTGGTGCTTTCGATGCCATAAGGCAAGTGTTGTCTCCCAAAACTTCATCATCTCAAGGTCTGGCCTCTTCTTCCCCTAAAGTGCCTGTGTCTGTTTCTGTTTCCTTTGGTCCTCCCAAGTGTAGAGACCCAGATCCTCAGGTAGCCCCACAGTGTGCTCCCTGCTTTTCTGAGACCTCTCCAGAAGTTCCCCCTGAAGAGGTTCCCAGGAAGAGATTATGCAAGAGGAGGCATTTGGACTCCCCCCAATAGTCTATCACATCAGACACTGACCTGGATGAATCAGAAGGGTCCCCCAGATCCCCCTCTGAGGACATCTCCTTTGTGGAGATTCTTGAAATCCTTAGGCATAGGGGTGATTGGCAGTCCAAGAGCCCTACTGAGGATGACTTGGTTCTCCTGAAGGTGTTTGGGTCTCAAACTTCCACCTCTTGGGTATCTCCGCCCTACGATGAGCTTATGGATCTGGTCTCTCATAGGACGTGTGAGTGTCCAGAATCTATGGAACCTGTTCCTCAGAGGCCTAATAAGTTTATTTCAGCCCCTGTGGATAAGTCCTTTTTAACTAAGGGAGTCCCTGTTGATGCCATGGTGGTGGTGGCAGCCACCAAAAAGGAAATATCTGAGACTTCCTCATCTATCCATCCTCCTAATAGAGAATCTAGGATCATGGATAGATATGGGAAATGCATGTTCAGTTCAGCGACTTTCTCACTCAGATCACTGAACTACTTTACACATTTTACCAGACTGCAGAGAGATCTCCTTAAGGAGTTGGGAGATACTCTTCAGGGTGCTGTAGCTTCGAGTGTATCCGATAAGATTGCCACTCATCTCTCTACCCCCAGTTCGATAGTCAACTCGTCCATGCGTCTCGTATCATACGCACTTGATGGTTCGAGCAGAGCCGCAGGTACAGGAATCACTCTCCGTAGGCATGCCTGGATGTGACTCTGTTCCTTCGCGGAACCCTTCAAGTCTTCGTTTAATAATACCCCATTTTACGGTTCATCCTTGTTTGGGCCAAAGGTGAAGGAGACTTTAACCAGGTGTGAGCAAGAAGGAAAGACTCTGTCTGCCATCGGAGTCCGTTTTTCCACCCCCACTCGACCCTTTCCCAAAGGTCAGAGGGGAGGAAAGATGTGGTTCTGGAAAGCCCAAGGAGCCTTTCAAGGCACACGTGGAAAGCCCCCCTCCAGAGGCAGAGGAGGGAGTTTCAATGAAAGATTCTGCCCTCGTGGCAGAGGGGTTCTGCAACACCAGGGTGACAGACATCACTTCTCTGGTCAATCCTACCAGTGCTGCTGAAGGGAGGCCCGCCTGTTCTACGCTGGAGGCAGTCGGGGGTTACTTATTTTTGTACCGCAAAGCCTGGCTAAATATAACAAACAACAGTTGGGTATGAAGTATCATTTCCAGAGTGTATTTCATACCATTCACCACCCAGCCTCTTCCAGTCAAAAAAATCCCGGACGCTCCACCCAATCACATGGGACAAGCAGCAATAGAGATACACCGATTGCTAGAAAAAAAGAGTCATCCAGCCAGTCCCAGCAGACCAGACAGGATTCGGAACTTACTCAAGGTTCCTTTTGGTTCCAAAGAAAACAGGGGACTGGAGACCCATTTTGGATCTCAGCAGACTCAACCAATTTGTGAGAAAAGAGAAGTTCCGAATGGTCACGCTACAGTCCATACTCCCCTTGTTGGGGAAGGACAATTGGATGTGCTCGATTGATCTCAAGGATGCGTACTACCACATAAAGATGGCCAGACCATCCAGAGATCACCTGAATTTCCGGCTGGGAGCCAATCATTATCAATTCTGAGCTCTGTTCTTTGGTCTCACTACAGCCCCCAGAGTGTTCACCAAGTGCATGGCAGCAGTCACGGCTCACCTGAGGCATCTAGGATTCCGGGTGTTTCTGTATCTAGACGATTGACTCCTTACCTCCACCACCAGGCATCAACTTCTTCAAGTGACAGAGGCTACTCTGACACTCTGCGATCAGCTAGGCATTACAGTCAACTTTGAAAAGTCTGCCTTGTTGCCATCGCAGCATATTGTGTTTATAGGGACAGAACTAGACACGTCAACCACCACTCTTCGCCTTCCGCCAGAAAGAATCTCTATTCTTCATCAACACATCATGTCCCTAATATCAAAGAACAGAGTACCAGCAGCAGAGGTATTGAAAGTTCTAGGATTGATGGTGGCAGCTATTCTAGCAATCCCCTTAGCAAGGATGCATATGAGAATCCTTCAATGGCTTCTATTCACACAATGGTCTTACCAGGAATTTCCAGTGAGTCACATGATCCTGATAACAAATTTCTGCAAGGATCTTCAGTGGTGGTTGACGTCTCTTCATGTCACAATAGGACGTCCTTTCATATTTCCCCCCTCCAGCTGCCACTGTGACTATGGACGCTTCCCAGATAGGGTTGGGGGGGGGCTATTTCAGGGAAAGACTGCCAAAGGTACATAGACAGATTAAGAATCACATCTGCATATCAATGTCCTGGAGATGAGAGCAGTACTTTTAGCATTGCAATACTTTCAGGACTCTCTTCCTCTAGGGACAATTGCAATACAGACAGACAGCATGTCAGTAGTCTGGTATCTGAACAAACAAGGCGGGACCAAGTCTTATCCCCTTTGCTGAGAAGCCCTCAGAGTATGGCAGTGGGCACTGTCATCCCAGCGCTTTTTGTTGGCAAAGCACATCCCGGGCAAATCCAACGTAATAGTGGACAGACTGAGCAGAGCAATCTTGTTGCCCCATGAATGGTCCCTCAAACAAGAGACCTCTTCACCAGTCACATCAACAACAAATGCAGAAGCTATTTTGCCCTAATTCCCATGCCATGTCACTCCCCGAGGGATGCTCTTGTCCATGATTGGCCTCTGAGTCTCCTCTATGCATTTACACCAATTCCCCTCATATCCAAATTCTTACAGAAAGCAAAGTTGCTGAGACAGACAATCATCCTCATAGCCCCTCATTGGCCTCAGCAGATTTGGTTCCCATTTCTTTATCATCATATTCTGGAAGATCCATGGATCCTGGACCCAGTTCTGAACTTGTTGACATAACCGTCAGGGGATCTTCACCCGTCATTGCAGACACCGAAGCTAACCGCTTGGCTGCTCCAATTCCCAACATAGCCAGGCTCTATAATCTTTCCCATGACACTAGTCAGATTTTGTTGGCTTCCCACAAACCTTCCACCAGAAAATTGTATCGTAGTAAGTGGAAGAGATTTTCCATTTGGGCTTCTTCCCACAACATTGACCCTTATAAAGCGTCATTGTCTTCTATCTTACAATTCTTGACAGAAATTTTCAACAAAGGAGCAGCGGTTGCTACAATACAAGTACAATTAGCTGCTATATCTAATTTCCATCTAGGAATTGATGGTTTGAATATTATGGCTCACCAATTGTCTAAGGCTTTTCTAAAAGGTTCCTTTCACATAAGGCCTCCAATGAAGACACCTTATTCCCCCTGGAATTTGAATTTTATGTTATCTCATATCATTCTTCTTCCTTTTGAGCCTGCATCATCTTGTGAACTAAAATTCTTGTCATGGAAAACTATCTTCTTAGTAGCCATCACTTCAGCCCGTAGAGTGTCAGAGCTCCAAGCCCTTTCCATTAAGCCCCCTTACATGGTCTTCCATATTGACAGAGTATCTTTCAGAACTAATCCATCCTTTCTGCCCAAAGTATGTTCTGAGGTTAACATTAATCAAGTCATTGAGTTGCCTATTTTCTTCCCTAATCATACCAACAAATTGGAATATATGTTACATAAACTCGATGTTCCTAGACAACTTAGATTTTATTTGGACAGAATCAATGACATTAGGAAATCATATCAGCTCTTTGTGTCCTTTTCTGAGACCAGGAAAGGTAAACCAGTAGCTAAAACAACCCTATCTAAGTGGCTGTCAGATTGCATCACCTATACATATTCTTGTCATCAAATGCCATTATCTAGTAAGATAAAGGCTAATTCAACCAGAGCAGTTGCTACCTCATCAGCCTTTCAAGCCAAATTGCCTTTGGATAACATCTGTGCAGCAGCCACCTGGTCTAAACCTCACACTTTTATAACTCATTACAAAGTGGATAAGGCCTCCAGGGACAGGGCTTCATTTGGTTCTACAGTTCTGAAGAGTATACTGCCATGAGCCACCCAAGATCAGGGTGCTAGGGATGCTACCCATCAGTGATAAATGAACAGTGAGATTGAACAACTTCACATAAAGAAGTTATGTACTCACCATAACGTTCCATGTGAGTTGTTCCATCTCACCTTCATTCTCACGTCCCTCTCTCCTTCCCCCTCCTGGCTGACAGTTGACCTGGAGGCTGTCTTCATCCTGGTTTTTCAATGTGTATTCATTCCTAGGTAGAATAATTATTGTACTATTATATGGTACACAGCAAACAAGATCTGAGGTAATTCCAGCAGTGCATTGTGGGATAAGGGGTGGGGTCTCGAGCTACTGGAGAACTTTGAGCTTGCTAGCCAGCTGTGTCGGAGCCAAGGATCAGCTCCGAACCCATCAGTGATGAATGAAGGCGAGATGGAACAACTCACATGGAACGTTATGGTGAGTACATAACTTCTTTATTGCTGACATAAAGCTTAAATAAAATTCTTCTCAATTTGCAGATTTGGATATCAGTCCCCCTCTAACTTTGTATTGTGTTGCACCTTCTGTTCATCACTTCCCTTTATGAGACAACCTGCTATTAGAAAAAAAAATAAGTGGTGAGATAATATGGATAGTTGTGGACATTAATACATTCCTATAAAGGTGGTGAGCAGCAGAAGGCTGAGGAATGGGGCAGAAGCAGAGTGAAGTGGGTCAGCAATCGGGCTGGAGTAGTAGCCAGTCACTGCATGCATGTATAAAGGAGAGAACAGGCTGCTCAGAGTGCAGGCAATGCCACTGGTAACTAAATTGGGCCATATTCCAAAATACTTGCTCTCAGTGTAAGTGACCTACTTTGGTGTAAAGGCTGTCTGTAAACAGGCTTATACTGAGGGCCAAATTCCAAAAGAACTACTCTCAGTGTAAGTAGTCACATTGAGAGCAAGCCTTTTGGAATCGTACACATTACAGTACTACAAAAGAAAGAAAGAAAAAGAAAAACAAATATGGAAGTGTAAGGGTTACTTTATGAGAGAGACCATGCATACCAAGTGAATGGAAGGGCAATCCTAAAAGCAGACAGAGCCTTACAGGTAAGAGCATGCCCATGTCTCTGCACTCCATGAACCCTTTCAAGAGCCCATTATGTATTAGGACATATCATGCAATTACTGAGAGGCTAAGACTCAGGGCCAGAGGGAAGAGGGTAAGGATGGCTGTCCAGGGAACATAGGTACCTGCAAAGACCATGAACTATCAAAGTAGCTGACAAAAGCAGTTGTTACACAGTCCAAATAGGGTTACTTAAGCAGTCTGTACAGCTGTTCAGTTTAAGGCTGAGCAAATGTGGGGGGAGTGTTCTCCTATAGCTGTGAGAAAAGTAAAGATGCATTCTTTTGTATCTTTGTGTTAATACAGCAGGGGGTGCAGTGGATACATACAGAAATTCTAAGGAGTCACCACAGTTGTTCTGTCCATGGGTCAGTCATTTATTCTCCCATAGTTGTGGAAGCAGTGAGGCTACATCTTCCTGTACATTGTTGTTAAATCAGCGGGGATGTGGTGGATAGATGCAGGGATTCTAAGAATTCCTAACAGCTATTAAGGCCAGGATGGGAGGAAGTGGTGGTGGAGGGGGTCAGTTGTTCACCTGTAGCTGTGAAACCAGAAAGGCTACAACCTTCTGTATCTTGGTTTTAATATAGCAGGTAGTTATATGCCTTCAATAAGGCTGCAAATGACTGAGCTGATCTGACTGTGATGTCTGTTTCATTTCAGAAACAAACGTTAAGGTACTGGGTGAGAGAATAATGGCTAGTGTCTTTGCATTCACTGCAACACATTAGACTTTTGGTTCTAGGCCAAGTCTTGGTACCACTTGGTAGTATACAAAGTTTTAGAGCATGCATACCTGCAATTCTTATTCTCATTTGTCCAACAAGTACATCAGGTGTTCATTCAGGTTGCAATTAGGTTACCAGTTACTTTTCAGTCTGCCCAGTTCTCTATACATCAGGACAGGAAGCTGTATTGAAAAACTTACTGAAAGCTATATGTACTTATCCATCTTTTGTATGCATGACATACATTTCAAACATAAGGATTACACAACAGCTGCAGATGTTTATCATATTGGTTCCATGGAAATAGAGTGAGTGCAGCTGGGATATGTTACATTGCACAAGTGCCCTGAAATGCTGTCTTGTCATAGGATACAGGTGCAGTGCAGTACATTACTCACAATGTCACCTTCAGTGGTAAAGTCTATATGACAGAATGTGAGAAAGTCACACTGGTGGAGGTCAACTGTTATGCAGAGGAAAATGTGAACCTTGAAAATGTGTGTAGCGCACTCAGTGATGTTGCGCACATAAAATTGATGCCATTGATCATGGACTGCGAAACTATAAGCAGATATGAATGTGGACACTGCCAAGTGAGAATGGATAAGAGTGTGTGTATGTGTGTGCGTGTGTGTGTGTGTGTGTGTGTGTGTGTGTGTGTGTGTGTGTGTGTGTGTGTGTGTGTGTGTGTGTGTGTGTGCATATGTTGGTGTTGGGGGGTAATTTGACTGTGTTTCTGTTGGCAAATGTAATTCGTTTGTATAGGAATGACTGTGGTTGTGTGACACACTTAGTGATATGATATATGGTATGTTTCAACCTGACCCATGTTGTCCGGGAGTTCAGGGTATGAGTTCCTCAGCCTCCAGTGCCTAACTGCATGACTCTGAGCAAGTCACTTATTCAGACAGCACTCCCAAACTGAATCTGCAAAAGATCCAGGGAGGAGGCTAGGCATTTCTAATGTCTCATCCTTCGTTAAGGACTGTGGCAGTATTGTGCCACAGAAGGGACAGCTGTGGCTTGTCATAGTGATGAATTGGCTTTGATCAGTGCATATCACTCTGTGTCTGGGGAGGGTTAGGGTATTTCATTATGTAGAGACAGACAGCATACGCTCAATATGCTCTCTCAGTTTATAAGACTGCTCTTGAGTCCATACAACACTTTGACGACCTGTACTAAGCCACATGTTAAGAAACATGCAGTATACAGAATATACATACTGATTTAGACACATGCATTCCCATATGTCAGTTCTCCACAAATACCAACAATTCTAATTGGTATGCATGTACATTTTTCTGTTTCTGTTTCAGTCTTGGCTGTGATATAAAAGACTGAAGTTTGTGGTAGTGTTTATGTTTTATAAGCATGTTCCTTATCAAATGGGTATAATGCCTCAGATATTGGGAAGGGTACCTTGCAATGATTTATTCCCCCTTCAGTTGTGGAGTCATATATGGTAAACATGCCCCACCATGTGCAAGTGTTTCCACACTTTAAGCCAACTGACTGGCATTTGCCAGAGGTGATGCATCCTGACCTAAATCTTTTGTGTCATCCCCTCTAATGTTGGCAGCTCACTAGATGTCCTGCTGAACGTTGTCTATATATCACCATGTTTAAAGCATGGCATAGGTAAGGAATATCCTTATCTGGACTGCATTGCAAATTCCATTCAGAGTTATTAGGGACATGAACCAATTTTTCATAAGCTGAGCACTTACACCACTCTTAACCTACTTATTCCTCTTCTCAGTGTAGTTGTATGGGTGATTTATCATATTCGTTATCCATGCCTGTAGCCGACACTCCTGTCAACTGTAGGAGAGACAGTGCAAATGTTAGCTGCCCAACAATGCAGCCACAAGTATAGCATTGCATATGCCCTTACCCCAAACCAAATCACATGTTGCAGTTATTTGCAGCCATTGTTTTAGGCTTGTTTTCACAACCAGAAATGTACATAATACATGCTCCTTCCACACTACCCGGCATATTACAAAATATTTTTACATCTGCTGTCACAAGCCAAGTTTTGCATTTACAGATACAACTTAAGTGACTCCATCAGGCCCCACTGTTGTGTTTCCCCTTGAAAAGATGCATTTGTACCGTGTAGGAGTTTAGTAAAAAAATAAAGAAAAAGAATGAAAAATGTATTTGTTCTCCCTGCAAACCTGCATTCCAGCATGTTAAGGCTAGTATATATGTATGCAGAATACTAAAAATACAGTCATGTTCCAGTTGTTTACCTCAGCCACAGATATTGTCTTTCTTGGATTGGTACAAGACATGTGTGTGGTATTAATCTTTTTGAAACTGCTTAAAAGAGACATGAATATCTTTGGTACTTCCATGTTGTCTTACACAGATATTTATAACATTGTCATCTACATTGCACACTGCTTATCAGATAATGAACCAATGCTCCATTATATCAATGCATGCAGTCCCTGTGGTCACTGTGGGACCTTAATGTCAGTATGGGTGCAGCCTTTAGTCTCAAGTACTATGAGCAGACCTGCAATCTTCCAGAATGTCTGTATGGTCATGGGACATTCCAGGTGAAGTGCTGGGAATATCATGTACTCAACACTATACAGCAATATGTAATTTTGGACTGGATCTAGTATCATATATCTAGATGAAAAGAAGGTACCTACTAAAACTCTGCAATGCTGCTAAAAGTTTCCTATTGCACGAAGAGTGTGCTGTGTATATTTTAGTACCAAGCAGGATGGATTCAGGTCCACACAACGCATCATATATGCACTGCAGCAGTGATGGTGGGGGGCTTTACACCCATGTTACAGTGTTGTTGCCCCTGTTCATTTAGTACAACAAAGTTACTTCTTTCACAGAAGCAAATTCCATGACATGGTCTAGCAAGGTGCACAGCAGCAGTGACCACTACATTATTGCCTTGCAGCATTATCGGGCTAATAACAGTGAGTACTATGCCATTCATAACAACACATCTACACTAGCATGATACGTTGGGGGTCTTGAATTTGAGTCCAAATGATAGCTAACATTATCCTTTCAATTCTTTGATTCTAGCAGTGCCTGAGCAGAGGAGTTTCTCTGTATTTGTTTATGTGCATTTGTAACATAAACGTAACTACCATGCAGGAGGGTTTCCTAACTGAAAGGATAAAGCTCTTAAGGGCAAAACAAGACATCTATCTGTCTAAAGGCTCTTGTTGGTCCAGTGGCAGTGATACCAACCCAGTATGCTGGGTGTTGACTTCAAGTCCCAAATGAGATGTAATGATATCCTTTCCCTATTAGCTATTGACCGCTTACTGTACATGAGCATAACCCAACTGCTCAGTCCCAACAGTTCAAGCACTGCAATATCGAAAGCTGAAAAAAACAGAACCTCCACTTCCCCCCCTTTTTTTTGCAGGGGGCAAGCCACCCTGCACCCCCTTCTGTTTGCTAATTATATATACCAACTCTGTGATCACACCACAGTGGGGAAAGGGGCAGCTGTGTAATTGGCAGAACAATACAAGTCCCATTCTCTTCAGCCTTCAATGTTCTGGTGTTTGAGCTTTTCAGCTCAAATATGTGGGTTGCTCTCTTGAGAGTCTGATTATTCAACAGGGAACCAGGCACTCCTGGGACTGAATCTTTGCACTGTCGTTGAACTCAGTGCCATGCCCAAGTCTGACACGTTGTACATTTTCTCAGTTTAATTCCACCTTGTGTTATCCTTTGTGCTGCCTTACACAATGTAGAGTAGGACTATATGACTTACAGTTCTTTGTGAGCTATAAAGTAATTATATGTCTGCAACCTTTAAAAATGGTGCATGCAATATACAATTATTTAATGAATCATAGTCAGCAGCTAAATGAGTCGTTGGATTCTTGACAAAAACATTTTTTGTCATCTTCATTACTGTTTACATGATATGAATAACATTTTAGATGTTATTGTTGGTGCTACCGCTAAAATGTCAGAATATCAAGAGCATTATCTGGATATACTCAGGCTCATAATTCAGTATAAATCACAAGTTATTTACCATAAAGACTCTACCTGCATTCTAGATGGAAAAAATATTTTTGCAGCTGCAAACTCATTATTTGTATGTTGATTAAGGCTTTCGTATATTCACTCTGCTATTTGTAATTGACATTAATTATCCCTTCAGTGTTGTCCTCTGACCTAGGATGTAAATAAAAAGGATCTGCAAGAATTGACCCATCCATGTGGTTAACAAACGATCAATTAAAATAAATACAGAATATAAAGCCTAGTCTTTTTAAGGGAAGTAGGTTTGGAAAAATAAATTGTGAGTGGTAATGCATTTCAAAATATTATTTTTGCCTAGATTAAAAATGTCTTCATTTTGTGAACTATTATGTATCCCAGATAGTTACACACAAAAGCAATGAGGAAAATGCAACAGATTTGTTCATTTTTGACACAGTGACTTAAAAAGAATGTGATCCTTCATGTCTTTAAAGGTTAAAGAATGTGTAATCCTTACACCACAAGATGTATACCCCACTGGTAATAATTAAACCTTGTTCTCCTCTCATGTTCTCATTATAATATCTCTGGATCTTTTCATCTGTAATAATGGACATTTAAGTGGTGGTAAGAATGAAGAATAGTATTAACTCTAAGGTCTAACCAGAATATGTAGAGTAAATGTAAACAACATATCTGTCCCTATTTATAGCATTCCACTATCTGACGGACATTGTTACAATTCCTTTTGTTTGTTACAGCAAAATGGGTCCTAACTAAGATAAAATCTGATATTTTAACACCTAGATTACAAAAAAAGATTACAGTAACTAATGAGAATGTTTGTAATGATTAGTTTTCTTATTTTAAGTCTGCATTTTTAGTAATCAATCTGATTGTTGACAGTTTAGCAAGAATATCTATAAAATCTGTTATGAGACAAACCTCTGCTGCCAATGACACAACCTTCTGCATGCTCAGATCTTTGACGAAGATTTACATGAACAGACTCCTGGCCACAGCACAGAATCCTGGGCTGTACCACTAAGTTTGATATCAATCTGATACCCTTATGAGTATCCTATTTCTATCAAGCAATCAGTTAAAAATCTGTACAATAACACAATAATTATTATTCAAAGCCAAAATTATATGTCTGCTAAAAGCATCAGTATAGAATGTTTTAGCCATATTGTATCTGTTTCACTCTCTCTCTCTCTATATATATATATATATATGGGTCTACTTCGAATAACCAAACTGCCACTTCACCGACACCCAGAAGATCGAGACGGAACGACCGAACAGGTAGATGATCGAAAAAGCGATATTCCGACAGCCGAAAGACCGACAACGGCAACGTGTGAGCGCGATCCGGTAAGTGTGTGATAGTGACGGATTTAGGATTGGGGAGCGGACAGGTAAGAATACGATAGTGAGGGATTTTAGGTTAGGGTGTGGGAAAGGTGAGTGTGCGGTAGTGTCGGACTTAGGGTTCCGGTAAGGTAAGTGTGTGATAGTGACGTAGTGTAGTGTAGGGAAGGGTTGAGTGTGTTAGGGTTAGTATGTGGGTGGAGTGAGTGTGCGATAGTGACGGGCTTAATGTTTTAGGGTGGGTTAAGTGAGTTAGGGTTAGGGTGCAGGTAGGGTAAGTGAGCGATAATGACGGTGTTGAGGTTTAGGGGTGGGTTAAGTGAGTTAGGGTTAGGGTGCGGGTTGGGTAAGTGTGCGGTAGTGTCGGACGTTAGGGTTAGGGTTTAGGTTGAGGTTAGTGGATATGTTATTGTGTGCAATGTGTAGTTTACGTTTTTTGTGTCGGTGTAATGGTGTTCGGTGTTTTGAGTTGTTGGTGTTTGTCGGTGTTGTGTGTTTTCGGTTGTTTGGGGTCGGTAAATTGTGTGTCGATGAATCGGAAGTTCGGTTATACAAAGTAGACCCATATATATATATATAGGGTCTATATCACTTAGTCGAAGTGTCAAAACTTCGACTATGTAAACATCGAACCCAAAAGTTCGAAAACTGAATACTCCGAACACTCAGAACAGCAATTTTTTCCCAGGGGAAAAAATTGCTGTTCCAGTACAAAACACGAAAACACACGAACACTAAATACTGTTTCTAATGTGGGGGGGGGCTTCACCCCCCCACACCCCCAACGTGAGGGGCTGTGCCCCCCACACCCCCTACTTAAATATACCAACTCCAAGATTGCACCACAGTGGAGGAAATAGCAAAGTCATGGAACCGGCCCACCGAATTCTTTCCCTGGGAAAGAATTCAATGTTCCATGGCTTCATTATTTTCAGACTTCGAACTTCCCAGTTTGAAGTTTCGACATTCAGACTTGTGAGTGTTCTGACTTCTGATATATACCCAAATAAATATATATATATGTATATATATATATATATATATATATATATATATATATATATATATATATATGTGTGTGTGTGTGTGTGTGTGTGTGTGTGTGTGTGTGTGTGTGTGTGTGTGTGTGTGTATGTGTGTGTGTACATGTATTATGCAGTGGTATTTTATACTTTCAGAAAACCCATATGTCATATAGAAAGGTTATCTTTTTTCCACATGTATCATTAACCCCTGACATATCTCAGACAAGCTATAACTCATTCATAAATATTAATGAGTTTCATGTTTTTAGTTTTTTTTTTCTGCCTTAGATGTCTGCTGACCCCTAGCCTCTCTCTAAAACCAGTTGACCCTTTTGTTCACCTGTCTTATGCCTAATCAACTGATGATGATGTGGGACAGTCATCAGAGAGGCCATCATCCCTGAATCCCTTCAGTTCTCAATGATTTATCACATAATCCCCTATCCCTTTGGTAGCCTGACCTGCATGCTTCCTAGGCAGAGTGTGCACTGCCAGCCTACATGACACAAGCAAGGATTTATACATGTATATAATGTAGCTACAGCATTCTTGTTGTAAGTGGACCAAACAAAGTCTCTGGCCTATGTACTGCCTTCTGCCTCACTGGTCAGTGTGAGTGTCAGTCCTTCAGCATATGAGCCACCTCACTTCCCCTGGGTTAGTAAGCCAGTGTTGGCCATGTACTCTGTCCCTCCTTGACCTTCTCCTCCAGTAGTCGGGTCACTAATCAATCTCAGGTCATCTGGACATAATCTGGGATTTATCCCCCTAGACCATGGAGCCAACGGATACTTTTGCTCTGTAAATCATATTGCAAAAGTACTTATTAATAAAATACTAGGATCATATGCTGACTGAGAATGTATGCAACACTGTCACATATTAAGAAGACGAGTTGATTTACAGTACTGAAAAAACAAAAAATTCTGTGATGCATTCCCCGTAATATGGAAACAACCAGTTTAGGTTATTTATAAAACATGTTGGCAATTCCTCTGAATGTGTCATTCTCATATGCTTGTGTTGCCACCTTAAAATATTTGGTTGTATCATGCTTATTTGTCTAGTTAAGATTTTCAACAACACCTTTTAGAACTATACTTAGACTACATCAATAGCTTGGATTCTGATTTAGGGTTTCTCTGTGCAAGAACTATGCAAAATATGACTCAGAAAGTAGCCTTGGGATATTGGGTGTTATATGAATTATAAATTAAATCCACTTATTGAATGTCAGCGATCTGGAAGGCCTGCTGAGAAAGTACAACTTTCATTGACAGATATAACCTATGCAACAAAATGAACAATCCTAAGTAAGACAGCATGTACTTTACATCTGTGTGTTCCTGTGGCACATATAACACTGACTTAAATCGGTCAGGGCAAACAAAGAAAAGATCCTAAGAAACACAACAAAGTAAGTAGAAAATAAGCAAATTATACAATTATCTATAATTGTTTGGTCTAAATGAAGGCACTAAATACAGCACTGCATAGAGTTTGTGGGGCATGGCAGTAAATTAGGAATATAATACAAGATGATCAGCGTTGAGAAAAATCAGTTAACTCTATATATGTCATTAGTTTCTATTGTACAAACAGAATTGGCTCATTAACATGATTTGAAAGAAGGGTAGCCATTCATAGAAAACAAGGTGTTTACCAAGCATGGTACAATGGCAGAAGAGAAATACTTTTGAAGGTTACTAATGCAGAGGGCATGAAAGGTTACACATTTTAACTATAGCATTAATATCTGTGGATCATAAAAAGAGACTGAAAAATCAGGAGACCAGAAGAGAGAAAGAAAGATTAAAAAGTGAGAACAGAAAACAATGTGCTGAAGGATATTTACAACTGAAAAAATATAGAAATATCACTTTCCCAAGGTTCTTAAATGATTATCACTCCCTTTAAAAGAGTGGGACAGACCCATAATATTAGCAGATGCACAGGTTTCTACTTTGTCATCTTATTTGAAGTAAATAAGGTTTACATTTCCTGTATGCCACACTCTAGAAAACACCAGTCTACCCAACAAATACAAAATGTTTTGGTTTCTAATCCTGCATGCCCATAGAAGAGGTATTTTGAGACAAATGATAATCATTTAAAAACACTTAAACTGACATCTACCTAAACTATTGATCTATTTTAGCCCTTCTTATTTTTTTAGTGGATTTATTCTCTTCCATTGCCTTGTTTGTGTACCATCTGAAAAAGTACCTACCTACAGCATGGTAAATCTTTGCCATTATTTCATTCCAAGGCTACGGCAGACTATTTGGTATTTTCTTTCTGGTTTAGTCAGTTGCTTAACTTTTTAATGGTTTGCGTATGCTGTAATTTGAGGAAGCAAAACAAGCAGTGATTGCCAGGATATGGTTTCCCCTTTATTTTCTAAACTACTATTTCAAAAAGCTGTACAAACATAATGTTTTAAAATGAATAGTAAAACAGCTTTCAGAGACATTCTTCCTCGGTTTTTGTGTTTTTAATAACTATAATAAAATTAGAAGCTTATCTATTACAGCTATGCACAAAGCTATTGAAATTCCCTGACATATAGTACTGTAAACAAAATGAATACCACAACTACATGTCATACAAGAAAACCATTAAAGTACATCTTACATTGAAAAAATTACCCCTCACACACATTTTTTAGATATTAGAATCTATTAGATATTTGTGACTTTTCCAGATGTTATACAACAAGAAATGTTGCTTAGCTTAATTTGTGGACTGGTTCTAACTATGGCTTTGCTTGCTGGTGTTACACCATTCTTTGCACCACAAACACTATATTTTGCTGCCACATATGATCTCCTATTCCAGATGTCATGACACTCTGGAATTTATGTTTTTATCGAAAGGCAAAACTATATCCTTGACAGTACCTATTTTGACTAAATCATAATTATCCTTAGTGAATACTTCTCTAGAATTCATTTGCTGTACATTCAAAACCTCTAGCATTTTCCATAATTTGCTTTTGAAAAAAAGTGGGTAAGAAGAAGAAACTTCTTTCTCTTCCATTACTGGGAAATGTTGTTTCTTAGACCACTTACTATGGAACCTGTCATGCTACAGACCCATTCTCCATTTGTACAATTTTGTACTACTGCCCTGTCCTCTTTAAGCCTGACAAGGTGCCTCATCTCTACCCTGTAATGTTAGAGTGATTATTTCCTAGGTCATAGATTACAATAACACATGATAAAGACCGACTGCTTCAGATTTGTGTTGTGGCATTTAGATTTAGTACTCTGGTTTGTAGATAAAGAGGTAGGGGTTCTAGTCTCACTACAGTCAACATGTGTGTGTGTGTGTGTGTGTGTGTGTGTGTGTGTGTGTGTGTGTGTGTGTGTGTGTGTGTGCACATTTAACAATCAGTATGGTGTCAATTTTAGAATGACATGTGAGTTCACCTATATAAATTGTACTCTGACAGTATTCAAATCAAATTTGTGCTGTGGTATTAACTAGATGCTACCTTCTTTGTATTCCACCATCATACCTGTAAACCTCTAAGCATTACAAGCCATAAAACAGGGCATTACAAATCATAACACAGGCTTAGAAAGATAAGTATTTTCTTTTTTAATAGTCACAATTTTTATTTTCAGCAATAGTCAGAGAAACAAACATAAGAAATCAGGCCAATAATTATGTAAATATGAGATAAATAAACAGCACTGCCATCAAAATAAATAAATAAATAAATAAATACACGCCAACATATTTAGAGTAGAGTTTGATAGCTGTTTGAAGAAAAATACATGAGTACTTCCATGAAAAGAATACTTTCTTGTTAAAAAAATACACTACAGCTTTGAAGAAATCTGTTTTGGCCAAGTGTTTGGCCACATAAAATGTAATCCATGCTGAATGTCTATTTGGCATTTCTATTTCTTATCAATAGAAAATTATTTTCTATATCTTTTTTTTTGTGTGTGGGGGATAGCCTTATGGACTCTGTCTAGACAGCATTCAGGTTAGTCCCCCAAGTGGAGGGATTATGGGGCAAAATCAGTGAAAACTGCAGGGATGATGGCCTCTCTGTTGACTGACTCACACCATAAGTTGAACATCCATGTGGTGGATGAACAAAAGGGCCAATTAGTTTTGGAGTGAGGAATGATGGCCAGCAGGCATTGGTGGCTTGAAAAAAAACAAATATATAACATTTCCAATGACAGACAAGAAATGGGTATATCAAAAATAATACAATTTATAATCCTCACTACATTTTATAAATAAGTATTATTTTGGGTTGCTTATCAATGGGAGCTAAATAGACTGAATGGATTTACATGATCAAAAGAATTGGATTACATTTTCAACAGAATCACCTCCACAGACACTGCAGTTTTTAGAGTCAAATTTGGTCATTAAAGCTAATTTATGGAGTGTCAGCATTGTGTAGAAACATAAACGTTTACTGTTTAAATTTAAGGAAGAAGGTAATGACCAGGATTCATGAGTGTTTGCTTGTCATGCTAAGTGCACTGCATAAGAAGCAGGGTGTGAGCAGTTTAGGAAACAGCAGTACATGACGTGGCCACCTTGAAAACAAAGGTAAGCAAAACTATATGCTAATGACCATTTAATGAACCATGTTGTATGCTAATGAAGTAAAAATAGCAGAGTGATTCAGAAACATATATAACATGCAAAAACACATACTTTATTAATTTGACTATAGTCTCACATTCAGACACCAGAACACACTGACGTATTGGGGATTGCCTAGCCATTGTAAACATGTAGCTACATGATGCTGTGATAGAAAGTGCTGCAGATGTCTCCCTCAAAGCTGTACAGCTTTCTAACCATGTTTAACCTACCATGAGCTCCATGAAATCAAAACAATGGGACACTACAGGGTAGACAGTGACACCATGCAGCAAACAGTGGACATATGTTGCCCTGTCTCCAGCCCAGTGGAAATAGTGGAGAATCTATTCCAGTGGATACTAGGGCATGTGTAGCCTTATATATTTTAACTACAGGGACATTTCAATGACCTACAGGGGACACAGTTTGGGTTTCACAGGCATCTGCCTCAAGAATACCCAACCAGTTCCTCAATACTGCAACATGTGAAGGAGCATATGTGGTTTCCATGTACCTAATATGAAAGAACTGGTACTATGTAAGATTTCTGTGCCATAGCACATTTCCCTGAGGTCCTAGGGGCTTCAGACTACACCCACATTTAAATAAAGGACCCACCTGGTGAACTGGGAAGGAGGTATGTGAGCCACAAAGGGAACACTCCAAACTGCCAGGGATGTGATGTACAAGATATTATCTACAATGTGTGTGCAGGCTACCCAGGCAGTTTCCATGACTCCCACATATCATAGGTTCATAATTTCATAGGTGTGTATTAGGCTAATGACCACTAGGGCCTTTTTAAGCCTAGCCAAGAATCACAAATTTCTGACAAGTTCTGGTATCCTTGATAAGTGTAACAAGGGGCTTGGGAGATGAAACAGTTACAAGCACTGGCCTGAGAGATAAATCATGTATAAGTGGCATCTATTAGACTTATAGTCGCCAAACCAGGGATAAATTTCCTGTTCCCCATCCAATTATTCATGTTACATTTGAATTAGGTTAGGGAGGAACTCTACTTCACATGGATGGGGAGCCTGTTCCAAAGAAGGGATAGTCTCTGGGATAAATACCTGTCTCTCCAGCACATCCTATTTGAGGGATTCTATGACTGCTCCTAATTTACAGTCATCTGCATATTTGGTCAGCCAGAGGCCCTTGACATTGTTCTTTACTTCAGAGAAGTAAATGCCAAAATAAAGCAGTCCTAGGACTGATCCCTGGGTGACTCTGCTTGTGACGGGTGTATTTGTAGAGATGAACTCTCCAATTCTAACTTCCTGGTTCCTGTTTGTGAGCCAGTAAATGTATTCTCCTCATGAGAAGTGGATACAGAACCAAGCATTACACACACACACACACACACACACACACACACACACACACACACACACACACACACACACACACACACAAACACACACGCACTTCCTATTTCAATCATCAAATGTCCTACTTATCTACTTACACAATCTAGAGAGCACAATATTAGTTGCAAGTGCCACAGGAGAGGTCTGCATATGACACATTAGGCACACCTGTGACCTCTACCAAAGGTTTACAAACAGTGACTTCCCACTGAGACATCTAGTGGGGGATACTAGAAATGCCACTAAATTTGGCTTGTGACTGTTTTGAGCAATCCACACAATCTTCACTGAGAAAGGTTACAATCACACTCACGCACAAGCTGAAAACATTATAAAGGGTGTATTTGGTCTCTTCAAGTCATATTTCTGCTGTCCGGATACAGCTGGAGGTCCCCTGCTATATGACCCTACCACCTCTGCCAACGTACTGCCTGTGTCTCATTTTATATAATATTATACATAGAAAATAGTTACAGCAAGGTGACCTAGTGCAGGGATCTCAGTTCTCAGCATTCAGGCAATGGTAGCTGACACAGATGAGGAGTCAGAGGAGGAGCCACCAGCAGGGGAAGATCATGCCAGATGCAAATGGGTACAATATACTATGTCACAAGCTAACAGGGAGCAAATTGCACATACACTCATGACATAAAAGAGCTCAGCAGATACAGACAGTAACACTGATGCATGCAAACAAAACATATTGTCCTTACCCACACATTGACTGTCTACTGTAACCATCAAACATAGGCAGTGAAGCATATGCCGTTTTTGTCAGACATAGCAAAGATACATAATCAAGCTTTTTTGAACAAGTACAACAATACCTAAACAGAGAAAGCAGTTTGTAAAAATGCTGATTCCTATACAGGAATATCACATTGCATAAACTGATATAGCCAGCAAATACAGACAACTAACTATCATGTATTCAAACAAAACAGACAGTTCTTTCCCATGCATTGTCTGGCCACTCTGCATGACACATAAATAGCCCAAGTCAGACACGCTTCCAAAGGCAACACACTTTCAGTATCATATGCACAGTTGGGTGAGCAATCTATCCTATGCATGTATGACTATAGGATTTAAGCAAAGTAAAGACACAAAAATGAAGAGTTGTCCACAAGAAAAAAAGAAACTTCATCTACCCATGCATTGCTTGGCCACTCTGTGCATCAGACATAAGCAGCTCAGGACAGACACTTTTCTAGAGAACAAGACAATCTCAGCATCATCTGCACACAAGTGAGAAAGTTATCTTATACAGCATATACTACTAGTACTACAGAACATAAGCAGACTTAACACACATCTGAAATAATTAGATATCTCATTAACACCCATGTGGTGTGGAATGTTGCACCATGTGGTATGGAATGCTGTACCTCTTACAGCCTGTACACGTCCTTGCATTCCAGAGAGTTTTCTGAAAAATCAACTTAAAAAGCACAAGATAATCAAGTATTTTCTACTGCAGGACATCCTAGATTAACAGTCTTAGTGTCATTTTATTAATAAGCCCTTGCCCTTTCTAATTCCACTTATTATAAGCTGGTAAGTCACTTTATTAAAAGGTTAGATCCAAGAAAGGTCTGAACACCATAGGGAGCTATGGATGTTAACTGGAAATATAAAAAAGGGCACTACAGGCTTGAATGAAATATACACAGGAAAAACAGACTTTGTTTACCCATGCACTGCCTAGCCACTCTGTGCATCAAACACAGGCAACCATAAATCACAGATTGTACAAAAGACAGGACACAGTCGTCATCATCATCTGCACAGTATGATGGGGGCTACAAGAGGACACAATTTTATATTGGAAGGGTGTGAGTGTGAGAGCTGAGGTAATATTAAGTATGCACACAAGGCCAATGTGTCCAGATATGGGGTATGTGTGTGTCCAATGTCAGGAATTCCATGGTGAAGTGTGTGTGTGTGTGTGTGTGTGTGTGTGTGTGTGTGTGTGTGTGTGTGTGTGTGTGTGTGTGTGTGCGTGTGTGTGCGTGTGTGTGTGTGTGTGTGTGAGAAGGAGGTGCTATGGCCAGTGTTGGGTGTATTGTGTGTATCTGCAGGGACACAACCACAGACTATGTGCCAGCAATTACAGTAATTCTCGGCTATTTCTCTGCCACCACTTTTGCAAATGTGGTCGTCGATGCCTGTCATTGCACACATGCTAGAGCATGCAAGATCTAATTTGGGCACCATTTCCTTACCATATTTCATGAGATCTTTGTAGAGAAGACATGGCAGGTGATGGTGAGGGCAGTGCTCCAATTTAGAGCACAGAGGTAGTGTGAGGAGGAGGAGGCTTGAATATGTGTACACCTCCTTATATACAATTACAGCCAGAGGCTTCTTCAGAGGAGCCCTACTGGGTTTCAGTACAGGGCTGAAGCTTGGAATAGCTTAGCCAAAGCTGTCACCTGTGCAACTATCATCCCACAAGTGCCATCGCCATTGCAGTGACCCAAAAGTGTGAAACAATACCTCCTTTGTGAATGGAAGGAATATTACAGGGCCCATACTCTACCTCAGCACTGTAAGTATATCCTTCCATTACCATGTAATATACTATCATGATATGGCAACATACACAATTTTTCATTACTGTTCTTTTCTTATGTGCAGCCCCTGCAGGGCTGGAAGAAAACTGAGAGATGTATCACAAGGGACTGCAATGCCTGAGAGAGGCACAGGGGAAGTATAGACTCAGGTATTCTTGATTGTCATGTCAGACTAGCACTGATTTTGCCAATAAGTTATCAAATTTGTGAACGACAAGTGGCTGTCAGGCAAGTACATGAGTATGCATATTCTATATTTGCAAGCTCTACCTACCCGTACAATTAGCTCACATAGCTTTGAGGTAGTCAGTCGTTAGCCAAAGACTAATGGACGTGGGTTCAGTCCTAAACAACAGAAAATATGTGTGATATGTTTATTACATTTCAATACTGACTACTTGTAGTTATACCTTAGAGTAACATGTAGTCAGGCCAAATTCATGGTTAATTAACTGTTTTCCATAAACCACTTGTAAAATATTTACAGTTTCTGTAGAATGCTTTTTAAAAGTGAGAGTCAGAAATATCATATTTTTACTGTAACAGTAATTTATGGCCTCACATTTATATCTGAATGCTGTAATGCAGCTAGGGCAGGGTGAGAGGGACAAGTCCTCCAGGCACCAAGTATTAGGAGGTGTGATCAGCCGATCCCGATCTCTAATGCAATATTGGCTTTTAAAAGCTGATATTTAATTTGTGGTCAAACCTGAGTATTGTAACAGTCTGTTTGTGGTTAAACTGTAGCAACTGTATGCTACAATGTTCATAGGTTCATAGATATATACTAGGCTAATTATCACTAGGGCCTTTTTAAGCCTAGCCATGCATCCCAGATCTATGACAAGTTCTGGTAACCTTGATAAATTTTTTAATCGCGCTACAAGGTGGTGAGCATTCTGCATCTACCCTGTGCTGATTTCAAAGCTGCTGAGAGATTCTACAAAACTGTCATTTTTCAATTTATTCTAACTTATACTGCACTTGTATTTGATTAACTGCTGTTTTATTAACTTGCATTACATCTGCACTGTATTTTTTCACTGTTTTACTGTTGAACTGTTTAATTAACTAAGTGTGTAGTGTTCTGCTGTTATAGTTGTGTATATTTGTTCTTCTGTGTTAAATTGAGCTAAACAGAGTTTAAATATCTTTATCATAGTTTGGTTACAGGTTTTGCTGTATCCAGATTTGTTTGTGTGATACTGTGTTTCCTGTGTTTCCTGCTATGCTATCTTGTGTTGGCTGGGGTCTACCTGCACTTAGTGGGAGTAAGTGAACTGGTTGTAACTGGCCTGGCATAGGGTGTTTAGCTTAGAGCTCAGGGACAAGGGTTGATTGGTCAATTCCAATGTTTCCATTTTACTTTCGTTATTGTGGTACTTAAACCCCATATTTACATGGTTTGCACTTGTTTCCACATCACATACTGCCACTGTGCTGTTTTAACTGTTTGCGAGGTATCTCAGCTACATTTTTCCCTTACCAGCACTCCTGTGTAAGTGGAGCCCTCCCTTGCAGCTACTGTATTGATTTTATCCAGCCCTACTCACACCTATAAGTACTCTCCTCAGATAGCACCCACTCTACTATCTCTTCCACAGATTCTGACAGCTATGGACACACAATTTCCTATGGTTTCTCCTACTAGTCTGGTTGATATGGGCATCATAAGACAGTGTAGCAATGGCCTCGTACATGGACAACCCTCTACTACTACCACCTAGGAGCACAATATGTTTGAGATGCAATTACATTAAGAACCTAGAATCTTTGCTGTCTCAATGATAAGCCAGTACATCTTGCATTGAGAAGGTTGTCTGCTCAAACACCACAAACACCACACATCTAACACCATCCACACCTGTACAACAAACTCCCACATATGCAGATGTTCTCAACAAAAACATACCTAAACAATAGACCTCCAAGGCAAAAACACACATGCACATCACAACACACAGCACCAAACACCACACATAGTACAAACGCCTGTGTTGCACAGCATCTAAGGCCCGGCCACAAACCCAACATACTAGTCATAGGAGACTCTATTGTGAGACACACAGATGTGCCTCTCACCATGCTAGACAAGGAGAAAGTCAAAGTAAGTTGCTTGTCAGGTGATAAAATCCACTATATCATGCATGCACTCAAGTCTCTTAGCAGGTACTATTATGACTCTGTCATAGTCTATGTTGGGGTGAATGACTTGAGACGTACCTCTGTGGACTATATGAAGAGAGACATGATTGAGCTTGCTGAATGTGTGTCCCAGGCAGGTATAAGCAGCATTAAGCCTTAAGCAGCATTCTACCATTACCCAGAATGATGCCTCAGTACAAACATAAAATGATTGACTTTAACAATTGGCTTAGTTTCTGGTGTCATTCAGAGGGGATCCAGCACCTGACAGCCTGGGAGGACCACAATGCTTTGGCAGAGACGGCCTTCATCTGTCTCCTCTGGGCTTCAAGCTTCTGGAAAAGGCTCTTGCCTTCTCTATAGTGGCTTTTTCAGGCAAAGTCATGAGGACAAAATTACCAACGTGAAAAATTCTTCTAAATGAAATTTAAAGGTCATGCTGCTAAACGCTAGAAGTTTTAACATGAAACTGAAACTGCACTCATTGCAAGCATTCCTCACCCTGGAAGATGCTGACATTTGTGCAGCCACTGAAGCTTGGTTCAAAGCTGTGGAGAGCACCCCAGCCTTACCAGGTAACTCATCTTACCATACTTTCAGACCCCAAACAGAGGGCTACAAAGCCAAAGGAGGTGGAGTTTTCAATATTTATCAAAGACATACACACCTTCAGGCTGGTCAAACAGTATGACACACAGAAGACACTCCAGGTACAGTTAACTGTTGACAAGATACCTATTCAAATCATAGCTAGCTGCAGACCTCCAAACATGACTCAGAGCTCCCACTCCACCTATCTGGACTTACTTTAATCCATTTAGATTCAAATCTCTACCCTGATCCTGGGTGACTTTAACTATCCAACCATAGAGTGGAAGACCTAGTCTAGTCCAAACACAAATGCCCAGAGATTCCTTTACTTCATCAATGCCAATACATTGGATCAGCTGGTCAACACCCCCATGAGAGGTGAAAATATCCTGGACCTGATACTAACCAACATGAGTAGCCACTGTAGCATCACTCCCCCAGTGTCATCCTACTGGGTAAGATTCAACCATAAAGCGATCACTTTCAAAGTCACCAGCTACCCTGACCCCTCCTTGCCAGGGTCAAACAAAAAAAATTCCCAAAGCTGACTGAAATCTCCTGAGTGCAGGTATAAACAGCTTCACAGCCACCATCTCTTCATTTGGAACTAGCACTAATGTCCAAGCCTACACCAAAAAACTACATGAGCACCTACATAGCTGTATGGACTCAGCAATACCTGACAGAACCAAATCATCTTCCTGAAGGAAGAGTAAACCTGTCTGGTGGTTAGCAGCAATAAACAAACTCTATAATAAAAGGAAAAAATTACTGTCCAGGACCAAGAAAGAGCAGGTGCCAAGTTGCAAACAATCTCTCCTTTGTCTGAACAAGCAAATAAGGTCAGTAGAGAAATCCTCTAAGGCTAACTTTGAGTCCAAACTGGACACATCCGTTAAGGACAATCACAAGGCTTTCTTCACATACATCTGCAATCTCAAAGGTAACACCCAAGTCTGCTCGGAACTGGTGGTCAAGATCACCACATACACAAATGCCATAGATACTGTATAACCAACCTGCTGGCAGACAGGTTCAGTGAAAACTTCACCCCCCTGTCCCCCCTTTCAGGAAACCAGGACATCCCCAGCACCAGCTCCCCTCCACTCATCACCAGGGACCAGGTCTTTAATGGCCTCTCAAATTCAAAAAATACATCCTCCATGGGACCCAACAACATCACTGGCTGCATCCTATATGAACTCAGGCAAGAGCTGTCAGCACCATTATGCACCCTATTCAACCAAAGCCTGAGCACCAGCTTCATCCCAGCCAAATGAAGGACAGTCACTGTCATCCCTCTACACAAAGGTCCACCAGCCCAGGCAATTATAGGCCCATCAGCCTAACTAGCCTGATCTGCAAAGCAATGGAATGTATTATCATGGACCTTATGAACAAAGACGTTAACAACCTCCAAATGCTTGACCCCACACAGTTTAGTTTTGTCAAAGGGAGATCATGCCTGTTAAACTTGGTCAATTTCTTCAAAACAGTCACCAAAACCATGGATGAGAGGAAGATGGTAGACACCACCTACCTTGACCTAGCCAAAGCCTTCAACAATATTCTCCACTCAGGGATAATACATAACAAATGGGTTGATACCTAGCTGGGAAAGTTTACCAGATGGGTAGCTAACTGGCTCATTGATAGAAACCATTCAGTCAAAATAGAGGAAGCCATCTATAGTAGTAGACCCATAATGAGCTGCGTACCCCATGGATCAGTCTTGGGGCCTCTACTATTTGGGCTATACTTTTCTGAGGTGCAAGCCAAAACCAGTGGTCTGTGGCTGACCAAGTTTGCAGATGGCTGCAAGCTGGGTGCTGTCTTAAATTACCCTAGTGAAGTGAACATCTTCCAAGAGGGCCTTATCCAAACTAATGACTGGTGCCAGAAGCATGGCCTCAAAATGAATACCAAGAAATGTATTATTATCCCCTTTGGGCAAATAGCACCCCCACTAATTATCACATTAATAATAACATAATAAGCAAGCAATCAGCTGTAAGGGACTTGGGCAGCCAGGTTGATAGTAACCTGAATTCTGACCACCATGTTGCCACCATTGTACAGAAGGTTTTCTACATGGCTCACCTCAAAAGTAACAGTATTTCATCCAGGAAGAAGGAGGTCATAACATCCCTGTACTCCTCCCTTATCAGACCCATTATCAAATACAATGCCCCCTTCCGCTTGTGCCATTCCATGCAGCAGCTGGAAAGACCACAGAGGTTCCTGATCAGGAAAATCCAGGGTGTCAAACACCTATACTATACAGATAGGCTAAAAGTCCTGTCCCTCTACTCAGTCTCATGCAGACTGTTCAGAGGTGACCTGTCTCTGGCATACAAGACCATCTCAGACCCAGCCTTGATGAGTTGCTGCATATCAGTAAATCAAACTCCACTCATGCAACCCACATGTAAGGCCTCAACCTGGTCTGTGACATTAATAAAACTTTTTGGTGGGACAGATTTGTGTCCCAAAGACTCCCTACATCTGTGGAATAGACTCCCTCTCCGTGTCAAGCAGAATACCTCACTATCCCTCTTTAAGAGGAACCTGGACAACTGGATGGGAAACAGAAAATACACCCTGTGATCCCACCTGTGTCCCTGCTGGAAAGGAGAAAAGTTGCTGACTTTGTGGGAATATGGGCAAAATTCTTGGCTAGGCTTATAAGGACCTCCAACTGAATACCCTAGTGTCATCCTATGTACCTATGAACCTAAGTGTAAGCAAGGGTCTGGGAAATGAAGCATTTATGAGCAGGGGCTTAAGAAATGAACCATTTACAGGCTGCATCCATTAGAGGCATAGGTGCCTTACCAGGAATGAATTTCCTGTTCCCCATCCAGTTGTCCAAGTTACACTTGAATTGGGTTAGGGAGGAACTCTGCTTCACATGGATGGGGAGTCTGTTTCAGAGAAGAGATAGTCTCTGGGATACATATCTGTCTCTCCAGCAGGTCCTAGTTATATCACAGGCAAGGTTTAAGTCTTTAAAACAGATAATTATTGTGGTCTTGTTTTGTGGATATGCAGGAGGTCCAGCAATGTGGGGTCTGACAATACCCTCTATTCCAGGCATAAATCTCCCCTCAACAGCCTATAGGAGAGAGAATACAGCAACAAGGCCTTGAGGCAGTGTGGAAAGAACATGTCTCTTATGCTCTGTATTCTTTTAGTGAGGAACCTCTGTGGACATAACAGTTGTTGGATGTGGCTGGTTAGGTACATACCAAAAAGGGCATTGTACTCAATGATAGGTCTGATGAAAGGCAAATGCAGTGGAACAATGATCTCCTTGGACATAGATGTCATACTCCTGTTTATAAATTGCACAAAATAGAATTATTTCCCCACTACCTTAGACACAAGATGGTCAAAGACTAGATTACTGTCTGTGTGTGTCCCAAGTTTACCATTATGCATTTCTTGGCATTTGGTTTTTAGTCCATGGCTCTGAGATCATTTATTTGTCTGTCTCAGCCTTTACAGGAGAACATTTATGTCAGTAGCAAGCAGTTTGCTACAGTTTAAAAAATAAAAATAAATCTCTTTACAATATTTTATTTGTATGTCTCTCCCTCCACACTCTTTTTCACAATCATATCTAATATTTTGCTGTTTTCTTTCATTGCATTGTAACATTCATTTTTGCTTCATTCTGATGACCAACACAGAGAACTAGACTGGCCACAGTGGCTCAGACCACCATCCCCCCACGGGGGACAGTGGTGATGCCACCACCAGTAGCAGTGGCAGCCATCACTTCTGGGTCTCAGGCGGCCAGCATTGCTTCCTCAGTACGTGCATTACCCGTACCACCTGTATCAGGTAGCTCTCCACAGGAGATGAATCAGTGGTACCCACCAGGAGTTGACAGTGCTGGCAGAGATAATTATGAAGATGGGTCTTGGTCTGCATTGGTCATATGGAGAGAAATCCTGCAGTGGACTGTAAAATTGCTACCCCATCCAGCACTGCCACAGCAGTCTGCGGCAGAAGACTGTTGACAGTTCTGAAGGCGAGGACTAGATTACTACTGTGTTCATTCTGGATGGAGGTGCACGTCCAAAACCCATAACTAACCTCCCTCATGATGTCCCCCTCCCTTTTGTGTCCATTACCATCCCTGTCTGTCATGTATGTCCTGTATGTCTGCGCTTGCTACCTAACCCACCCTACATACCTACCCTTCTTAATTCATAAATGCCTTCCCAAGGTTCATCTCTCTCTTTTTAAAAAAATGGGCACCTGTCACACACAAAAAATAAATAAATAATAATAAAAAAATATATATATCCCATACATAACTCTCCACTTCAGCTATGTGTGTGTATTTCACTCATGATTTGGTCAAACTGATCACAATTATGATATGAGTATCCAAATTTCCCAAATTCTTTGTACATATAAAATTTTATATTGTGAAGAAGTGGATAGATATGGTTCTGTCCCATTACAATATTGCTCATTCCTTAATTACTCTCCCGGTGTCCTACCCTGTGCTTGCTCCCCTTTTCCATCTGTGTCCTATCATCTCCATTTCACACCTGTAATCTAGTCAGAAAATAGATGCTCATACCACACATGCATATGGTCATAAATGGCTTATAAAGAGAAATCTCTATTTCTGTAGTCAGCATTTGCTCAACACATGACATTGAACAACAAAGCCTACTGTCAGTTGTTGTCCTATACCAAAAACTCAAAAAACAAATATGCATGTGCTAACACTTTGCCATTGGTCCCACAGTTAAGCTTGGCAGCATTGCACTTCATGAAGCAGTTTTGACAGAATTAAAGCAATGGCAGTGGTCTCTGTTACTTATATATGTTTATTGGTTTATTGTATACCTTATATGAGGAGTCCATTCCAATACTCTCAGTGCACTGCTCTAATTGACAGTGGGATTCTCTCATATTTTCCTTCCCAGTGTGACGGTCTTTTTAGTGACCTTGTACAATTAAAACATATTAATAGACTGGTATTGATGAGTGCTATATTAATATCAGCTACATGTATGCCTTCTTATTATCCTGCATATTGTATACATAAACGAACAAGATTTAAGTGACACACAAATAAATGCAATACTTAATGGCAGCAACACATAATGCAGTGATCTGCAGGATAACAGTCAGGAATGCACAGCTGGCATTTCACTGTGTAACAGCTATCACTATCACTTAACACCATACTGTAGAATCCCTCTGTCATCACGTTTGTGAATTCCATTCAGTATACGTTCATCTGTGACTTGTCAAACACATGACGGTCCAAGTCCCTTTTTGACTTCATCTGTTACAGCATTGCTGTGGAAATTAGCAGTTAGTCCATCATGGTTTCCATTCCAGTAATGTGTACTTAGCATCAGTCTTACACACATATATCATTCCCTAACATGACAGTTCATGTGAGGTAAGGCATGTTTCACTTCGCAGACTAATACCACAAAAACATTCTCTTCCTCCTGTTACCATTCCATAATGTTTGGCATTGAGCAATACACCTTACTTAACTTAAATAATGGTAACTGATACTTCATGTCTTATAGCAAAAACTGATGAGAATTTGCCTTCAGCCACATTCATTTGGTGCTCCTCGCACTAATGCACTTAGTGCCTTCGTGCAACATAAAGCAATACTGATATCAGCATGAGGAGATAGTTATTATTATAACTATAAAATGCTCTGTGGTTTAATGTATTCCAGATGTGATGTTGGAATTATGAGTATGTTATGCTGATGATGCGGATCCACATATTTCTGTGTCTGCTTCACAAAATCAACATTACTCATTCTTCCATATTTGCCATGCTCCCTTCAACTGTGTACTTTCTAAAACTGTGATATAACTTCTTCTGTGGCATCAACAGCAGGTAGAGGGGTGTAGAGAATGCTGAGTTAGGTAGGCAGGTGTTTAAATCCAGCAGTGTGCACCTAGTATGGGTGTATAAGGAAAATAACTTGGCAACAGGCAAGGACTTGCTTACCCAGCAGATGTGATGTGCACAATTCTACTTAGTGGTAACAATTACACAGGAGGAAGGTTTTGAAACCCCAAGTGCATTCAAACACACTGATCAAGTTGACCTTTCAAATCTGTGTTTTCTGATAACTAATATGATTTGTTTCTGTGGCTTCAGCAGCTAGTGCATAGGTCTACCAAAAATTGAGCTAGGCAGGCAGGTGTTCAAATCTGGTAGTGTGTATCTCCTATGTCTGGGTAAGAAATATAAATCAGTGATATGCAGGAATGGTTTACTCAATAGGTATGATGTGAGATAATTTGTTGTTTTGGTGGGTGGGGGATGTTGATTCTTTAAGTACTGTACTTCCTTGTAACCATGCACAGTTTCACAATGTACATTTTTTGTATCTTTCATTGTGCAACTGTTAGCACAAAGCAACATTACTATGCAGTGGTGAGGAATAGTAATTCTCCTTTCTTATTCTATGGCAGAAATTGCTGAGAATATGCCTTCAGACACATAGCTCTGATGACTGTTGAGCAGTAGAGCTTAGAGTCAATGCGCAGAGGACAGCAATAATGATATAGGCCTGTATAGACATTGATTATGTCAACTATCACAGCTTCACTGTTCATTGTAACCCTGATGTGATATTCCAATTATCTGTAAGATATGTTGAGGATTACAATCTACCAATTACTGCTGACTGTTGCACAATGCTCATGTCCCTTGTTAGTCTCCCATAATGTTGTAACTTTCCTTTCAAACCTATAATTTGTCAAAACTGTTGTACAAACAGTTCTGCTGCATCAAAAGTAATACACATGTCATTTGACTGTGAGTTAGGTGGGTAGCGTTTTAAATCCCAACAGGTATACATTGTAACAGTGTATAAAACAATTGGCAATAGACAATAATGATGTACTGCACAGATGTGTTGTGATCAATTATATTTGAATATGATACTTTCACTGGTGGTGGTGTTTGCTTGTTGTGCTCAGTTTTAACCATGGCTATATTTATTCACACACAAACTGCAGATGACCTTCCTCTATATGTGTGATTTATGACAAAGAGTTATATAACTTGCCCTGTGGTGTCATTAGCTAGTGCAGTACTCATGTGAACATGATCTATACTGATCTGACCTGTGGAATACTGGCAACTGTCAATATCATATGGTAATAATGCCATGTAAATATAAAACTGTGTTAGCATAGTCTGCCCATCTGACAGATTCTATGCATCACACTGACATCAAGCACTGATTCATGCATTGGTTGTTGACTTTCAGTGCCCACCTGTCTTATGCATTTTACATTCTGGTGCATTATTGTCAAATGCTCATGTCTATTGTGTACCTCCTCTGAACATGTTTGATTGTTTTGCATTATAGCCATGACCATGAATTTCCATTATCAATATCAAGGTAATGATTTTGAAGAGGGTTAAGTGAATTTTAGTTGCCTGATATCAGGATGTCCATTCCCCTGAAATGTACTTGGCAGCCACTTCTCACTTGAGTACTTTCTTAGCATGTCTTGCTAATATTCTGTAGTAGGGAGCATATAATTTAACAGAATCATGGGTTAAGATAGCGGTAAGTGCATTTTGTTGCCCTGATAAATATTGTTCAGTACCCTAGCAATGTGTTATTACACTCATCTCTGTTCTCAGTACTTCTGTAGCTTGCCCTGATTTTAATTACTCTATCCTTACTCTATCCCATCCATCCCCTTCACCAGCCTTGCGGTCCTGCACTGTGCAACAGCCTAACAAAGATAGCAATAGTCTCTGCAGTATCGAAGCCCTGTGACTGACCCAGCCTGAACCTCCTACAATCAATTCCCCTGCGTGGGTATTCCTCTATAGAATACCAGGAAATACTTTATGATAACAATAGTCTCTGCAGTATCCAAGCCCTGTGACTGACCCAGCCTGAACCTCTTACAATCAATTCCCCTGCGTGGGTATTCCCCTATAGAATGCCAGGAACTATTTTATGTATGTGCAGCCTAAAGTAATTAATACTGTATTCAGTACCTGTACTGATGCTCCTGTCATGGCTGTAAGCTAGCACATCCTCTGGACTACTCCCTGGTGTCTGCCTCTGCTCTCTACATCCTACTCTCTCTCCCTGAATCAACCAGCTGTCTCTAGTTCTCTGACCACAGTGCCCTCCTCTGAACATTTCTTTGGTCTCTCCTCCTGACATCTGCACTCCTCTATTTGGGTGCCTGGCCCCTGGTTTGGTACTCTAATCTTCTGCTGCACATCACTACTGACCTACCCTGTCTTTTTCTCCCTGTACCTCTGCTCCCTGCCTTCTCAAACTCATAGCTACCTAACTTTCCTGATTTCCTGATTGTTTTCTGGTAGTTTTTCCAGGGGTGTATGTCCTACTGCTCTCCCCAGTTTCTCAGCCCTCAGTAGACACATGCCTCTCCCTTCTGTCTAACTGTACGTATCTCCCCTTCTTGCTGTCCCTTTATCTGTTGATTCTAACTTTCCACCTTCGCTGTTTTCCCCTGCGCTACTTGTACCCACTCTCTTAACTACTGTATTGTTCTCATATCCTGCTCTACATTCCATCCTCCTGTCTTCCTTCTCGCTCACTCTTTTACTACTTACTTAGTAGTCTCTTTACTATCTCCTCTCTCCCTGACCTTTATTTCTAACCAGTCTTTATTTCTATCTCCTCTCTCTCTCTCTCTCTTTCCCCTCACTCTGGATACCTTTCTCTCTTCCTTTCTGTAATCTGCATCACAGTCCCTTTCCGTACTGCTATCCCCTCCCCCTTATTGCTCCTGTAAATTGTTTCCCATCATCCTTTGTGGATTTAAATCTTTCCGCACATTTCTCCTGCACCATCTTTACTCTATCCCCTCTATCCGCTTCACCAGTCTTGCGGTCCTGTGCTGTGCAATAGCCTAACAAGGTGAGTGTTATTGTTGGATTAAACTACATATTGTGGAAGTGTGTGAATGAATCGAACCTGGACTATGCTCTAATTTATCAGCATTCTTAAAGCCGATCTGTTAATACATTAATCCTGCTGCCTTAGTATCTAAGGGTCAATTCCCCTACAATCTGTCTCCTAGTCTTTTATTTGAGCTGCCGGAGAGGTGTGCATAACCTGTATAGAGTAAGGCATTTCACACATATGAACTCTAAGGGTTTGTAATATGATTTCTGTCTGCCTACATTAGCCTTATCTCCATTTAGCATGTATTTGTGTTTCTCGCAAAGCTAGGATCGTTTTTCTCCTGTGTCTCATACTTTATTTAGTGGCAGTAGTGGAGTTGTTTTCTTATTCTACCAGAGGGCAGAACACTCTAATTTGTGTATAGGTTGTACTGCACTGCCATTTGCCTACAAACAGTGTCTCCTGTATTTCTGCTCTGAATTCTGGGTTTAAAGAAAAATTAAAAAAAAGGCCACCTAGTATGGTTTTTGTGGAAATGCTTTACTGTTGTGTATTTTCCCTATCTAGTAGCTGCTTCTCCTGGATCTTTTGCTCAGTCTTTTACCTCTCACTCACAGTTAGATCGTGCTACTATGGCCTTAATCTTATGGCCTAACAATTTGCTACGTCTTCCATGATTTGTCTTGTGCTTTTGGCTTTTGTCAATATTTCCTCATTTGTTTTTGTCCTTTTGTCTCTGCTTTTTGTTGATCTATTTTCCGCTTGCCTAAAGCTAGACTGCTGTAATATGCTAGTTTCTGTGAAAAACATTGTAGTGCTACTTCTATAGTGATGTGTCTGCAATCTACTGGCTTGTGCTTAAGTGTTTATTTCACTGCCTTACTGAATGGCTTTTGTTGCTGTGTTTAATTTCACCTGAGTGTCACTTTTGCTGTCTTACCACTCTGGGGTTGTTTGTAACCTATAGTGTGATTTAACAACATTTACATTCTGTTGCCTCATGTTCAGCTGATTATCTGAGATTGTGTCTGCCTGAAATGATTTTTTAACTGCATATACATACTACTGCACAGTAATTTGTTAATTAACCTTTTCCTATGCCTAGCTGTTTATCTGTGAATGTGTTTGATTGTAATTCTTCTTTTTCACAATTGTAACTCTCCTTATTTCAGTTGCATGATATTGCTAATTTACCTGTGAATGTTATGTCATTTGATTTTACTGTATACCATCACCACTGCTATAGTAGACGCCGATCAAAGTTTGTTTTTTGTTTAAATGTCATTTCTTACTGCTTTCTAGTACTGATAATTACCTGAAGCACTCCATTGTCTTCCCTTTAATGTTCTCACTCACCCCTATACTCACTACTTACCTGCACTTCTCCACCCTTAACTCATACCAGCACTCTCTGCCTTATACCCAGCACACCCAGAGTGCATTCTTTGCTCTAGCCTCCCCACTCACATACCAGTCCTACCTGCTGCCCTCACTTACAGACTTACTACCTACTTACACACACAAACTACCTACTTCCTCACCCCCATTTACATCAACAACTAGTCAACTTGTTTCACTTTTAGTACCTACCATTGTTGCTCTTTCTCTACCCCTAACATCTATCTTCTCTCTTTTCATTTTTTTTTCTAGGATAGCAATAGTCTCTGCACTATCCAACCCCTGTGTCTGACCTAGCCTGAACCTCCTACAATCAATTCCCCTGCGTGGGTATTCCCCTATAGAATACCAGGAAATACTGTATGTACATGCAGCCTAAAGTAATTAATACTGTATTCAGTACATGTACTGATGCTCCTGTCCTGGCTGTAAGCTAGCACATTCACTGGACTGCTCCCTGGTGTCTGCCTCTGCTCTCTACATCCTACTCTCTCTCCCTGAATTAACCAGCTCTCTCTAGCTCTCTGACCACAGTGCCCTCCTCTGCACATTTCTTTGGTCTCTCCTCCTGACATCTGCATTCCTCTATTTAGGTGCCTGGCCCCTAGTTTGGTATTCTAATCTTCTGCTGTACATCACTACAGACCTACCCTGTCTTTTTCTCCCTGTACCTTTTCCCCCTGCCTTCTCAAACTCATAGTTGCCTAACTTTCCTGATTTCCTGATTGTTTTCTGGTAGTTATTCCAGGGGTGTAGCTCCGCTCCGTTCACCCTCGCTACGCTCAGGATCACTTCACTCCCCTAACCCCCATTCCCACCCACCCCTACATCAATTACACTTATACTCTCCATTCCCTCCCCTTCCTGCCAGCTCAGCCTCTCACAACACACTTCTTGTCTGTACTCCTTCCCCATTTGCCTCACTTCCTTCCCCACTCAATTATACTCCCTATACAAACTCTCAATCATCCCTCTAACAATGCAACTCTTCTTCTTCTTTGCCACTTCACTACTCTTTTACCTTTCAGCCTTAACCTCATTTCACTCATATCAGTCCTACCTCTCCAGCCCACTTAAAGTTTTCCTCACCTCTACCTCCCGCACTAACCTATTAACTACTTCCTACTCAGCTATCTCCCCATCACTCTTTAGTTTCTCCTCCTCCAATTTGCAGAAATTTGCCCTCCTTCACAACCAAACAATTACCCTTAAACCCAAACCAAAACTCATCTTCCTCCACCTAACATATATTCCAATCACACATTTATTATTTATTTATTTTATTTTATTTTACATTTGTTGACCGGGCTAGTCTAACTGGATATATGTCCATTTTCAGTAGCGGCCCAGGGAGATAAGCTCCGAGGAAGTAAAAATATAATCACATTATACAAAGATTAATTTGTATGCTAAACATTGCATGAAAAAAAAACAGAATAATCACAGTGGTCGTTTGTTCATAGAATAGTGCTAAATATACAAATACACTTAATACAATACAAATGTAGTTGCAATACAACAAATGTAGTTGCAATACGACATATAAAAAGACAGCAGCTGAGTTAGATAAAATGTTAGTAAACAGGTTGACATAGAGAAGGAAAACAAAAAGTAGGAGCTGTAATAATCAGTATAAGAGTTAATAACTAGTCTGAGAGAGTAGGTAGATCCAAGTAAGAAAGGTGGTAGATCAGTCAGGTTTGGTACAGGAGCACAACCAGTGCGTTCTGAGAAAAAGTTTCAGTTTGTTTTTAAAGAGTGATATAGAGGGAACTGAGGAAAGTTTGCTAGGAAGAAGGTTCCAGGATTTTCCAACAGCATTAGAGAAAAGTGAGTCTCCAGCCCTGTTGTTTGACTTACAAATATTTACTAGAAGTCTATGTGATGAATGTAAGGTCTTTAGATTGTTGTAGTGGATAATGAGGGTAGATAGTATAGGGGTATTGGTAGGATGGCAAAGGGTTTTGTGGGCAATGGTAAGCTGGTGGAATTTAAGCTGATTTTGTAATTCAAGCCATCCTAGTTGCTTTAGGTTAGTACAGTGGTGGGTTCTGAAAGGTTTACCTGTAGCAAATCTGGCTATGCCATTGTAGGCATTTTCCATTTTATTAAGGTTGTTTTTAGAGAAATTAGTGTATATGGGTGAGGGGGCGGCCACGGTGGTGCAGTGGTTAGCATTGCCGCCTCACAGCAAGAGGTTCTCCGGTTCGATCCTCAGCTGGGGTGCCTTCTGTGCGGAGTCTACATGTCCTCCCTGTGGTCGCGTGGGTTTCCTCCGGGTGCTCCGGTTTCCTCCCACATCCCAAAGACATGCTGCAGGTGGATTGGACACTCTAAATTGGCCCTAGGTGTGCGTGTGAGTGTGCCTTCTGTGGAAGGTTGGGCGCCGGGCTGGCAACTCGACACCGTAAAACTCCACTGCCATTCAATGTGCGGACAGGTGATCCGCTGTGGCAACCCCTAACCGGGATAAAGCCGAAAGAAGAAGAAGAAGTGTATATGGGTGAGGCATAGAGGAGAGTAGAAATTAGGTGAGTGTGAGCAATAGTTATTCTTGCTGCAGGAGAGAGAAAGGGTTTGATCCTGTAGAGAGAGCCCAGTTTTCTATTAACAGATTTTAAGGTATAATTAATATGGGTGTCAACGTTAAGGTTGCTATCTATGGTGAAACCAAGTAGTTTGGTAGTTGGGTCTGGGGATATAGGACTACTGTTATTGGATGTTACTGTGAAGTCTATTGGGGGGACTTACAAGTAGGAGTGAAAAGGAGGAGCTTAGTTTTTTGGGTGTTTAGAAGGAGACAGCGTCAAGTAAACCATAGTTCAACTGTGTTAAAGACCTTTTGGGTAAGGGAGTGAAGTTCAGATATTGATGTGGCTGAGCATATAAGTGTCAAATCATCTGCATATTGTATGCATGTAGCTTGGGAGATTGCTAGGTGAACGTCTCCATCTTACAAATAACCTTCTACTCTCTGGTGACATCCACCCTAACCCAGGCCCTCAGTCCCTTCATCATTTCTCCAATCCCACCCCTTCTGCTCTCACCCCTAACCATACCCATACTCTGATACAACAAACTTTTGCACATAAACACCTATCCATATATTCTATAAATATTCAAAGTCTAACTAACAAGATCTCAGAGCTGCATTCCTGCATAGCCCATACAAATCCTAACATCCTTGCCTTGTCCGAAACTTGGCTCAAGTCTCACATCACTAACAGAGAAATACTGCTACCTGGTTACAACATCTATCATGCTGATAAATCCACTAAAAAGGTGGTGGTGTAGCCATACTCTACTCAGATAGCCTAAACCTGTCTCCTGTCACTATCCCCATCCCCAACATCCATCCTGCTGAACTTCCCATCCTAAACTGCCATCTAAACACACACAAGAAATTTGCTGTCACCTCCATCTACACCCCCCTGGGAATAATATACCCACCCTCAAAAATATCCTATCCTGGTTTAGCCACAGCTTAGACTATGAAACTCTCATTCTTGGTGATGTCAATATAGACTGGTCCAAACTTACTAGTAACTCCCCACAATCCAGCATCAACTTACATTGTTTCCATCAACTGTTTACATCCCCCACCCGTTTCAACAAAGACTTATCCTCCAGCTCCACCATTGACTGGATACTCACCAAGTCTCCCCACCTCTACCATGGCCCATGTACCCTACCTGACTCCTTAAGTGATCACCTCCCCACCTCTATCCTCAGACACACCTCCCAGGCACACAAACTCCACCTATATAGAGACTGTTGTAAGCCCTCTAACTTCAGTAATATCCAATTTAACTCCATGCTATCTAGTTTTGACTGATCCTTCCTTGAACACATCCCTCTTGATGATGCTGTCAGTAAATTTAACAACATTTTCCTAGATATCCTTAATTCTCTTGCTCCCTCCAGGAAAATTAGAATTAAATCAAACTATGCTCCATGGCTCTCCAAAGGTATGAGAACACTGATGCATAACAGGGATAGCACCTGGAAGACATGGCTTAAAACTAGGCATACCCCCATCTACATAAATATAGATAACTATGTAACCTAGTCAAGAAACTAGTCACTAAAGACAAAAAATTTTACTACAACCCATCTCAACTAGACATCAGGTCCAACTCTTGCAATTTCTGGACTACTCTTAAAATACTCTACCCTGGCAACCCTTTTAGCCCCTCACCCTACCCCAACAAATCTCTTCTAGAAATTGCTACCTTATTCAACAAACACTTCATTGACACTATCCGAAACCTCACTCCCTCTAATACTAACACTGCAAATACCACTACCACCATCAACCCCCATAACCAGAATCTCTTCTCATTTAAACCTGTGTCAACTTCTTACATTAAATTCCTTCTTCTAAAGCTTAAACTATGTTCTCCCTCTACCGATAACCTACCTCCTACATTTCTCAAACTTGCTGCTGAATCTATAGCCTATCCTATATCCATTCTCATTAACAGATCTATACAAGAGGCTACGGTTCCTGCTGTCTGGAAATCCTTTTTTACTATCCCACTACATAATGGTGGCAACTCCACTGATCCATCTACTATCATCCCATTGCCATTCTTTCTCGCATCTCCAAGATACTCGAGAAATGCATTCACTCACAACTTCTCAACCACCTCCTCCAACACAGCCTTCTCACTCAGCATGATTTCCATCCCCACTACAGCACATCCACCACCCTCCTCTCTTTCACTTGTACCATAGCCAAAGCCCTTGATAACAATCAGCTAATATCCTGCCTCTTCCTTCTTGACCTTTCCAAAGCCTTTAATACAGTCTCTCACTTAATACTCCTTTCTAAATTATCTAACCTCAACCTGTCATCTTCCCCCCTTGCTTGATTCTCCAGCTATCTCTCAGGTAGGCAGCAATCTGTCAAATGGCTCTCCTCCTGCTCTCCCTTTATATCTGTTCCAATGGGTGTTCCACAAGGCTTTATCTTAGGTCCCCCCTTATTCGGCATCTTTACTAACAAACTCTTCACCTCTTGCAGACAGTCTTCTCTTATACAATATGCAGATGACCCTACACTCATCTCAGTCTCCAGTAGTATTACAGACCTTCCCACCCTTACTCAAAACTCCTTTCTATCCACAGAGAAATGGCTATCTGACAATCTTCTTATCCTTAACCCCAAGAAGACCAAGCTCTTGCTCTTTCTTCCCCGCTCATTTTCCAACCATAAATCTACATTTACTATAACAGCCTCTAACAACACTATCATAAAACCTTAACCACACACAAAACTGTTAGGCATTATTATTGATGATGAACTCAAATTTAACTTACACTTACTGCAAAGAATTTAAAAAAAAAACACCAGAAACTTGGCTTGCTCTATTGCATCAAAATTTCTTACTCCAAATGCTAGACTCTCCTTAGCACAGTCCTTCCTCCTGCCTGCACTTCTCTACACAGCCCCAATACTAACCAATATACAAGCTACTACCATGAACAAACTGCAACAAACTTACCACAAAATTGCAAGATTCATTACAAACTCCCCCTACAACTCTCATCACTGCCTTGCCCTAAACTCATTACAATGGCTCGAATTCCCTCAACTACTGCTACTTTCTCAATTTCAGGTTATTCACTCCATTCTATACAGGCCTTCATCCTGTCCAGTTCTCACTACTTTTTTTTATCTACCTATACCCGTTCTAGAACCTCCGCACCTCTAACCAACAACTTCTGAATGTAGATCATCCAAAGAAGAACATAGGCAAACTACAATACAACTGCTCAATAGCCCACACTTGGAACAAACTTCCTCTACACATACGCTCCATCATACACTCTGCCCACTTTAAAAAGGAACTCAAATGTTATCTTCTAAATACCAAAGCATGTCCCTGCTTCGAACCTACCTAATTTTCCCCTTTATCCAATGGTGCTTCATCTCTCTGAACTCCTGAAAGCATCTCTACCTTCCTAGGAAGCCTAGGCAAGAAATATGACCACTTGTATATAACTTGTTTGATCACTTGTATATAACTTGTTTGCACATATATCAAAAAAAAGTTCATATACTTATTTCTTTGAGACTATTCTCTTAGGGTAATCTAAAAACGTTTGATTTAAATTTGTACTAATATGTTTTGGAGTAAAAGTTGGTTATGTTACTTTCTATTTTTGTTACCTATGTAATCCTTAATTGTTTTGTAACTGGAGCTTTTCTCCTTGGGTATCCACTGAAAACGGGCTCCTGACCCAGCTGGACCAACCCGGTTAAGAAATCTCAATAAATAAACAAACAAACAAACAAATAAATAAATAAATATTCTAGCTGTCTGAAAACTGTTGGTGATATTGGCAGGGGTTAAATGTAACCCCTAATTTTGTTTCTTCTACTGGTGTCATATGTTACATTCCCCACAATGTTAGGTATCCTGTCTTGTCCTAACATAATTTATTTATTTGGAATCGTATGCTATTGTTGTGATGGCTATTTGGGGGATATGTGTCAATAATGGCCATGTAAATGATCCATGCAGATCTGAAAAGATGTGTGCTCTCTTCTGATGGGACTTACATCATGACTGCTTTACTTACTACTCTTGTTAAAGCGTTTGTGTGTTAAATATATCATGTGGTAGTTCTGAGTTAACTTCCACTGAGGTCTATTACTTGCTCTTTTTAATTGCAATTAAGCTGCAGATGTGAGAAATGCTACTGATTGTTTGCTTATGATCCTTTGCATTATGTCATGAGCAGTTTCTCACATAACATTATAATGTCAATATACTAGCATGTGGACTGCAGTGCTGTACTGACCCACTTTGAGACAAGCTATCTTCCATTCCTAACCCACCTTTTTGGTATTTTATGGTTGCAGAGCTCAATCTCCTGTCTGCTTGTTGGTAAGCTTTCCCTGGTCTCTACCACTTCATCAAAGTGACACATCAACGAATGGCATTTCATCTTAAATGCCATTCATCAAATTCCACTTATGTGGGGGGCTGCACCTCTCACACTCCCCACTAATTATATATACCAACTCCGAGACTGCACTACAGTGAGGAAAGGGCAAATTTCCCAATTCTCACTGTACCAAGATCTCAGTATGAACAGTTCGACAAAAGGCATGTTCGATGTAAGTCCACTGAAAATGCTGTTTGCTGAACTGATTTTTCACTGAAGTGATAGGGGCCTGGCTTTCCCTTGCTTATTTATTCTTAATTTACTTTTCTAATGCTAAGTGCATGCAAACTCACTTCCAATTATGTGTTTTGTTATGCACATTCCCTTGTTTATATTGTACATAAATATGATTATGCAGTTGCTTTATACAACACGAGTACAGGCCTATACTTTGGGCTCAAGGTGAGGCTCCTAGTCTTGTTACATATCTTGGCTGCATGCATATATGATTAACAGTGCTGCTCATTGTACTGACATGATCAGTCATGTTAGTTTGGGTGCTACTTGGACACCATGTTAATGAATCCCTGGGAAAGTCTATTTATGAAAATGTGCAAACTGCCCCACAATGTTGAACAGCATAAAGTGGAAATAAATGAGCGATACCGCTCATAGGTGTCCACATATCCCCACCAACAATCCCCCATGTGTACAACAGCAACAGGACACAAAATTCAAAAGAAGAAACCCCCGTATTGTGGTCTAAAGCTCTGAGTACAGCTAACCATAGCTACGCGGCTGTGCCCATTGCTCAGCCACGGTGAAAGCAGCCTAAAAGGCTGAAGAGGATAACAAGGACAATATATGCAAATGAAGCATGTCAGCAATAGTGTAGTGGGCAGAGTGTTCGCCTAATGAGCAGGCATTCCCAGTTCAAGTCCCAGCACAGTCTATTTTACACGGAAAAGCATGGTATAAGCAATATTTATAATGCAAAACCCACTAAATAACATAATTTTTATGAACAGAAGTACTGCAGGAAAAGCACATGTGAAGAGTCAGTATCATAATGAATAACAGATAAGCAGAAGTAAGCATATGTAAGCACTAGAAAGCATGTGCAAGTGCATTTGCATGGGTTAAGCCCTGCCGACACAGAGTAAGCAAAGGAGAAGCTAACTGGGTGTAAGACATTGTGACTTGAAGTCAGCAGTGCTTACCTCCACGCAAACCCACTTACAACCGCTTGAAAGTGCTTTAAGTACACCATATCCAATGGCTGGTGTTCTGTCCAGCAACAAAACAAACAGATTCTGCAAGTCCAGAACCCAGGACCATGCACACCATACACAAAATGATTTACCACTCAGCCATGCCAGATATGCAGAAAATCATATGTTGTCAGAAACATAACCCCAGCCCAGTCATGCAACAGTACAGAGACTATATACCTACAGCTAGATGGACGTGTGTGTGCAAATATATTACTATCTAAACAGATACAACACATCAATAGATGTAGTCACATATATATAAACACATATATATATATATATATATATATATATATATATATGTATAAAATATAGAAATATCCAGAGATATATGCATATATATATAAATATATGAACAAATATACATGCAAATGCCGACAACTACACATATATATGTCAACATCTGTATGTCCACATATACACAACAAGTTACATATATGTACGCAGATATATGTCTCTGTAGGTATATATGGGTATAGTTAGGAATATGTAAGCAAATATATGTACCCACAGAGGTATATATGGCCAGACATCTGTGGATAGCAATGGTAGATTAGCAGACACATATATGTTCATATGCACTGTGAATGGGCTTGAGAGGTCACAAACAATATACGTCACATACAAATTGGCATACCCCCCCACCCAGCCAAACACGTCCGCCCTGCAATACACTACCAAGCTCATTGTATTATACATGTCATTGAAATAGGGATTTAAATTAGCCCTATGTTATGTTTCATATTGTTGACATCACTCCCCCCTCTCCCCCACCAATTAGCCGGGCCGAGCAGTATAGGCCCACCCACCCAAGGCCGTCCCCGACCCATACAATTATTAACCACAGTTCTGCTTCCCCCCACCCACTGCATACACACAGCCACCATCCCTACCCTGGTTACCAGCCCGTAGCTACCACACCACCACACATTGCCCTCCCTTCACTCCCCACCAGGACCCATCCCGTATGTTGTCCCGACCCAAGTATCCTAGGTCTGGCACATGCTGTAGTCCATGCACATAGCTATGGGTACCTTTGTAACTCTGGGTGTAGGCAAAAGTTGAATGCCCATTGATTGGGTTGTCCCGCATGGGACGAATGTTACCCTGATACTAAAAATAGATTTCATGTGTGACTTAGATTACACTAACGGATTTAGTTGTAGGTATTGCAAAACATACGTGGCACACAAGGTCGGCCGTTATGCACTCGAAACACAGTATCCAGCAATACAAGTCTAAATTACAGGATATGTAGCTAAATATGTACAGGTATGTGTGTGTGTATATATACCCAAAACTATATATATATATATATATATATATATATATATATATATATATATATATATATCTATATATATTTTATATATATATATATATATATATATATATATATATATATATATATACCTCTCCTTCTCTGTAGTACAAATGTATACATACATAGACAGACATACATATAAATACCCACATATAGATATATACATATGGAGACACCCATACATCCACACGTCGTCAGATATATATACAGCAATATATATGTATGTATATATATATATATATATATATATATATATATATATATATATATATTTATATTTATATGTGTGTGTGTATGTATATATATGTATATATATATGTGTATATATATATGTATATATATAAATATATATATATATGTGTGTGTGTGTGTGTGTGTGTGTGTGTGTGTGTGTGTGTGTGTGTGTGTGTGTGTGTGTGTATGTATATATATATATATATATATATATATATATATATATATATATATATATATATATATATACACACAGCTATATAGCTGTGATATGATACAGCACTTAGGAATGACATATGTTCACACGCTGTGTCAATGGGGGTGAGAGGCCCAGTCAACAAACGTGTAACACATAGCATTCCCCACCCAGACAGAACACAACCAGTTGGGGGAACACTATAGACCCGCCAAGTCTAATCTTGCAACAGAGACCGAAGCATCCCTTGTGGGACACCCAAAAAATTGATGATGATTGGAGTCAGTCCCTGTAATGATTTGTCTATGCAGGCCGTGTACATACAATGACTACAAGGTTGGGCAAGCCTGATGACCCATGGGTCAAAACATTGTACGACATGGGTCCTGAGACGTGGAGAGTGGGCAGTGTGTAGTGGTGTGGTTAGACCCGACCTGCACTCACAGTAAGGATGAGTGTTGTAGAGGAGGGGCAGGTGGGGGAATTATGGGTATGCAATTATGGGCCTAGGCGTGCAGGTGTTGGCTGGTGCAGTTCTATTTGGACTGCCATGGGGACGTAAGCAATAGTGTGAATTGGGCAGAGCCTCCGCCTAACGAACAGCTATTCCCGGTACGGGTCCCACTGCAGCACAGTCTATTTTACATGGCAAAGTATGGTATAACTATATGTGTTGTTGCAAAACCCACTACATAGCACCAAAGAACACATGCTCGCAACACACCACTGTAGGCATGTAAGCCAATCTAATTGGCATAACAAGTTATTATTGTAGTCCTCATCCCCACCCAGGGGTGTGAGTATCCAACACAAACTCCAAATGCAGTGTTTATGCACAGCTGTTGCTGTAGAAGACATGGCCAGCTGTGGACTTTTCCTGCAGCCTTCCTGCACATCCCTGGATAATTCCCCTACTAACTCCTCCCTTTGTGCCCCATGAACACCACTTACCTATCAACCCCTGTTCCATTTCTATTAATGTTTAACGTTACACGTAGGTGATACCCTCTTCCCAAACTATATTGCCAGAATCTGGAACTCCCAACCCACATGTATTACCCCAGCTGTCCCACAGGACACATGTAAATAACACATGAAGGAACACCACAAGCACACTTGGATCAGCACATGCACACCACCTTGTGAAATCCCCCCCCCCCAACTTACACTCTATACCACTACATCAACTAGTAGAACTGACACCTCTTGTCCTTCCTCGCATACAAATCCCAACATCTGACAAACCTTCCCTATTGCTCCCCATCCAATTATTCCAACAGGCTACTATACAGTTACAATGTCACCCCCACTACCTGCCTACCTACTCCTTCACTATTCCCCTCAACTGTACCACACAGGTATGGAATAACTAAACCTACCCTGAATACCTGAGTGTACCCTACCCAGAACTGTTAAACTGGAATCCAACTTCACCTTAAACTGACCTTTGTCAACAGTCATACCTGATATGTAAACCTGACCTAAGCATGTATAATACCGACATGTTAATGTAAAGTAAGCATGAAGAATGGGGGATGTAGCTATGTTACGTCTGTTACTCTCTAGGAATGTGAACACCTCAGTATTAATTAGAATTAGTAGCTGGGGTCACTGTGGAGCTCTTCTCTCTGGGCCACCTCTGAAAATGGACAAGCATCCAGCCGGATTGTCCCAGTCCACAAATGTAAATTACATACATGAAGTAGAGTGGGGGCTTGTGGGTGCAAGTGGGTGTAAGCCTGTTTGGGTGGCAGTAAGCAATTACCACACTGGTTAAGCAATGTAGATGCTAACTCAGTGCTAGATGCTGCAACCGGAGGTCAGCAATGCTGAGCCTCACCCTAACCAGCGCATACCTGCGTATAATTGTTCTACAGTGCCTTAGTCACTCTGTAGCCAACAGCTGTCGTCGTGGCTATTAACAAAATAATCTGCACTGCTAGGTTGCAACCTCCCATCCCTGCACACTATAGTCTACGTGAGTTCCACTAAGCCATGGCAGATACACATTCAGCTGCTGTGATCACAAACATATCATCCAGCAAGTTCACTATCATTATTTTGAATGACACTCGGTCGACCGCACTATATTCGACAATGGAAAGTCGAACAAGGCAATGTCGAACTTTAAAAGCAAGCCTAGGAATGGGTTTTAACATGGGTCGAGATGGGGTGAGGTTTGAAGTTCAGCAATAGCAGTGAACCCCTATCTCGACCCACGTTATAACCCATTCCTAGGCTTGCCTTTAAAGTTCAACATTGCCGTGTTCGACTTTCCTTTGTTGAACATAGTGCGGTTGATCGAGTGTCATTCGAATTAATGATAGTAAACCCATCCAGCACAGTCATCCAACAGTATAGGAAATGTATGTAAGTGTGTAGATTAATACCAGCAAATGTGTACATTGCTCAACCACAGTATTACGAGCAGTCTATGTGCATCAAAGAACAGTGCCTGCCCAATCATACTGTGAGAACAGTAGTCTTGCATAATACTGAAGAGAATACTGAAAAACGGTGCACACTGTGGGGGCAAGTTTCATGCACAGAATGTCACACCTGGGGCATTGGTTCCGTGGACCCAGGAGATGAGGCTGGCCAGGTGTGTGAGAAAATTGCTGCTTTTCAAAACCCTGGCAGGATGCTACCAGTGGGAGAAACAGTGTAGACCAGCTAGGTCTACTCTTGACACAACAGGTCCGTCCCTGGCAGGACGAACCAAACTTTGTGGGTCACATCGATGTTCCCACTAGTATCGGAGGAGGATCAAGGGAAGGCTCATATGTACATGGACTAAATGGATGAAGAGCCTGCAGGCACTTGGGTCAAGACAGTATACTGGAGGAGTACCAAGATGTGCAGAGAGGGAAATGTGAGGAGGTGTGGTATGGCAGGGCTAGCAACTGGAGAATGGATGGATGGATGCTGTATACGTGGAGCTCGGGGACCGGGGAGAGGGAACATGAATATGACATTATGGTAGAAATATGCAAATGAAGCAGAACAACAATAGAGTAGTGGACAGAGCATCCGCTTAATGCGCATGCATTCCCGGTTCAAATCCCACTCCAGTACATTCTATTTTCCATGTGAAATCTGTATATCAACATCGTTTTGCTGTATAATCTACTATATAATATTTATATTTGAACAGGAGTACTGCATTAAATGCACATGTGAAGTGTCAGAGCTGCTTTAAAGTGCCTTAATAACTCAGTATCCAACCGTCGGTGTTCTGCCCAGCAACAAAATAAACAGCTCCTACAAGGTTCTAACCAAGGTCCCTGCACACCACAGACAAAGTGATTTACCAGTAAGCCATGACAGATACAAAGTAATTTGATGTTGTCAGAAACATATCATCCAGTCCAGTCATGCAACAGTATAAAGAATGTATACCAACATCTAGATGTATGTGTGTGTAGATATATTATCTAAACAGATATATCTATATATGTAGATGTAGATATATATATATATATATATATATATATATATATATGTATACATGTCATCAAGTATATACATATATATCAATGTATATGCACAGATATACATGCAAATGCCTACTTCGACACATATATGTGTCTACACCTATATGTCTACATATACACAGCATGTTACATATGTGTACGCACATATATATATCTATGTAGGTATATACAGACATAGTTATATATATTGTTAGCAGATATGTATATCTATATAGATAAATATGGCCATACATCTGTAGATAGCAATGGCAGATTAACAAACACACATATGTCCACATGCACCGTTAATGGGGTTGTGAGGCCCCACACACTATATGTCTTGTTTGAATAGGCATCCCCCTCCACAGCCAAACACATCCACCCTGCAGTACACTACCAAGTGTTGCAGATTCCATAAGCAGGACCTGACACAACATGGCCACAAGATGTTAACAGTAAGCCATCCCACCTGTATGATGTCAGGCTGGTATTGTTAACATATCATGCAGTACAGTCTGACTCCCATAGGAAATGTAATATGTATAAGCCATCAACATTCCCAGGATACAGATACACAGACACAGATATGCAGAAACAGATATACATTCATATATATATATATATATATATATATATATATATATATATATATATACATATATATATATACATGTGACTACACATACACACGCAGATATATGTACAGTAAGATACATATGTAGAAGGTGCAAACAATATGGAACAGCCACTATGCCTACAGTTAACACCTGAACAATTGGACACTGTATGGGCCACCCATACATATGTCAGTCGTTGCCTGCAACATATACCCATAGAGAGGTCATAGGAAAGACACCACACATAGGTTTGCAGAAATGGAAAACCTTTAACTGTGTACTATTACAGTTCTATATGCCATGTCATATAGCTGTTCAGACACTGACAACCATATAAACAGAGTACTGCAACCGTGAAACAGTTACACTAATACAGTAGTCTGTAAAGGTTCACAACTGTTGCTGTCCAGGCCAAGCCCTTCAAAGTGTACAATAGTGAAGACAGACTGGACCACAGGATACCAAACAATCAACCGTATGTAATACAGGTGTATAGTTCACAGCCTCTAACTACACTCTGTACAAACTCAGTAGGTGATAAAGACATTATGTGAGCAAATGGGTTGTAACTGTTACATAACAAGGCATAACTGACACCATCACGAGCACACCGACAAGCAGAACAGTCTGTATGGCAGGAGGCAGTAGGCTTGCATTACCCCAATTCATGTAAGTAATGTAAATAAAGGTGAAGTATACGGTACTGTACATCCAGATACCTTACAACAGCTCACCCGTGATACCCCCACTTTTTGTAACAGCCTAGGTCATGTATGGTGCTCCCCCCCAGACTCAATATTACAGGGCCACATACCACTGTTACATACACTGGCCTCTGGAGTGCATAAGGGCACACATGTATTGTGTAGGTGATGCCCACGCATATATAGCCCCAGCCCCACTGTATGTGTGGGGGATATAACAGCAGTGGACTGATGGCAGCAATGGTAGTGTGATATACTCACAGCCCACTACAGAACAACCCCCGACAGCATGACATATGTGCAAAGTTTGGTATGTAGGTAGAGGACAGAGGCTGGAACACAGGCACATATGTGGAAAACTGTTGCCATACACTAAGCAAGTTGCTGGAGGTACAGGATAGTCTGCAACATACCCATAGTCAGAGAACTGAAGTTAGAAACAGAAATGGATGTAACCATGTACTGATAGCACTCAACACACACACTGCCAGTGTAATATCTGACACAGGACCTGTGTGGTGGACAGACAAAACATGATAGGCATACCTCTGTCCAGCAAGAGGAGTGGCCCACAGCTGTGAGCTATGCAGACAGACTGCATTCCAAGGTAAACTAGTTTGTACATACACACACCCTGTAACACCAGCACTATACAAAGCATAACACAACTCTACTCACAGTCTGTCTGTAGTTCCTGAACCTCCTACAAATATGTAGCTGGTCTGAGTGTGCCAGTTCTCCTCTAAGCAGTATTGCTACCTGCTATCTGTAACACTGATGCCCACACACAGGAAGGATGTCCATCACACAGGAAATGTAAAGGGACCACGCCCACATGATGTAGGGATTTATAGTGTGTGGTTGCCATGACAGTGGTAATTCGAAGTACTACACATGGGTAATCATATCTATATGGCTATCTGGATAAGTATATGTACATATATTTCCACCATATGTCCTGGACATGGAGGGTAACCCTACTCCAGCCCCTACAGTCCCAAAGTCGTAGTGCAAGGGGATGTCAGGTATGTATAGCAGGTATATTAGTAGGACTATTGCTACTGTCATTGGGATTGTCTTCACAGACATGGTATGTGTGGGAGGTCACATCTGCTTATAACACGTGTGCCATTGGCTACTGACAGACATCCTAAGGACATCATTGTAAAGTACCACTCCTAGCATGCAATGCCCCTGTGGACTGCAGAAGAGATTTTGGCCAATATATGTGGTAATACTGACACACCCTGTACAGTCTAGAGGTATACACATAAGCCCTTAGTGCACAGCATGTGTATCATGCCTGACAATATGGATGTAGACAGCCATGTAGATGGGTATAATACATAACGACTTGTATACATTTGCCACCATAGGTTATGCATTCACACACTCCTGTCTGACCTGCCACATAATGACCGCTGGTACAGGTGTGCCATGGCTACATACTACCCACTAGATATTGACATACATCTGTACAGCATACCACTGCTCTGTCTGACATACATGACTTGTAAGGGAGGCCTGTCAGCAGTACATCTAGCAAGTATCTGCACATGACATCTCACTGGGTAAGTACACTAAGCTGCTAAGCATGTAACAATGCACTGTGCAGGCTACAGGCAGACTGGGTCAGCACTGGCCTACATCTCCTATGGGGGAATGCACATGTACCTGCATATATAGCAGGCTCAGCAGGCATGTCACAGCACAGGGTAAGATACATCTGTGTGAAAGTGCATAACCACAACCAATGTGAACACAACCAGAGCCACATATGTTAAGCTAGCATAATATTACAGTATATGGCATATCTGTTCTACACCATCCTCATATGTGCCACTCACAGACTGACCCTACATATACTGGGCTGCTACACAGTTTGGCCTGATGGCTGTCTGTGGTATGGGACATGTGTGTGTATGGCCCTACAAACATGCACACCAATACAGCACCATACAGTGGGGCAGCATGTAACATCAGATAGGAGGGGAACTAGAGCAATGACATCTACCACAGTTTGTACACAAGCTATAGTACATATTAACAATACACACACTGTTGACTTTCACCATAAGTACACAGACCTCAGTACTGTACAAACATTCACAGAATGTCCAGGTTATGTCATGAAATATAACCCCTACTGTACATAACATGTGTAGCAGTCTGATATATCACTGGCTTGTTATCAGATATGATGACACTAATTATGGTGTACAGCACATATGCACCACTTCCTGCACAACATATGTACAAAGGTTGACAGAGGTGTGGCTGGGAGCACATACACAGGGCCAATATTGACATGTTGCTGTGATAACCTCATACATTTACTGTTGTAATGGGTTTGTTGCAACATATGTCCTATGAGGGATATGAAGTCAGTAACTGTCATGGCCTTCACCATCTACAGACTGCAATCCTCACACTACCTTCTGCAGTCCACAGATAGATGCTCCATGGGTAACATATGAAACCAAAGGCACAACATTGCCCAGTCTGCAGATGACTCTGCAGATGGGGATTCCTCATAAACATGGAACTGACATGGCAGGTATTGGGACATGTACGACAGCCATATCCAGGCAAACACTGTGAAACCAACATTACTCCTAATGCAGTATAGCAGCACTTACAGTCTGTAGTCAGGTCCGGCACTTCCCCCTCCTGTTGTTGCCCTCTTTCCACAGTGTATGTTGTTAGAGGTAATCCCCAATCCATCTGAGATGCTGTTTGCCAAACAACAGATCTACTTCCTGCTCACAGTGAATGACAAGGGCCAACATCACCATGATGTTCCTATGTATTCGATTGTGTTTCCATGCAATTGGCTATGGGAAGGCTACCACAGCTGTTCCACATGCAATCAGCTGGGGAGGGCTGCAATTCATGTAGAGGCCATCAGCTGATCATGAGCTTAAAATACACATGCTGCTGCCTAAGCAAAGCAGGTGTGGGTCTCCACATCCACCAGAGAGGGAGTGGGAGAGGAAGATAGAGGCAAATACATGTGAGGGAGGGGTGGGAGAGTAAAACTGAAGCATGTTTGGGTCACACACCTACCAGCACAGGGTATCAAACCCCCGACATGTATTGCCATCACAGTTCAATGCAGTTATTGGATGTGCCACATGGGTTACCTGTGGTGGAGCACTCAGAACATATATGTGATGGTGAGTGACATCAGCAACAGGGATACGGTAGCTATACGGTAGGTGAAGTACACGTGCCTGTCCGCATGAGCAGGTGCCAGCGTCAACACAGCCACATTCTCACAGGGACACACACACATTTACACACTTGGCAGGGCCAGGAGTACAAGTCATCAGTAGTGGGACTGCCACAACACATGACTGTGCAGGTATCACATGCACCACACGGGTCATATGGAGGTTGTATGGGTAAAGATTATGAGGAGGTGTCATACATCAGACAGCATGCTTCAGTATGCCCATGGGGGTTGTAGTGAGTGTGGATGTGAACATATGCACTATACAACACAAACACAAACACATAGGGTGCCAATACTGACATGCATGGGTGCATGTCTGCACAGGTGTGTGGTGGTCGACTGTGCTAGCAGGCTATACAAGGGTTGGTGATGGGTATACCTTGGCATCAGGCCACATGACAATGGTCTGCATTGTGGCCCTGGGCTGTAGTTTGTGCATTTGCCCACACAGGTGGGTATTGTATCCCCATCCAGTCACCTGGGTGACTAATGTGTGTGGCCAATGCTGTGCATCGCTTGACATGTATGTGTTCCTTAGTCCATGACATGGACGGTGTCTAGGATGTGCACACCTCCCACATGCATGTACAGTGACATGTGGAACTGTACCTGGGGTGTCTGGCCCATGTTGTAAACACAGAATATCATCAGATGTGCCAGTCTTGCCCACCTATAGCAGGGACTGGTAATGGGCAGCAGGTTTATCCTGCACCTACATTGGTAGCATGCTAACAGCATTCCTTGGTGTCAGTGGCATCTGTCCATACAGAGCATGTTGTCAGGCATGCTATGTTTGTTATGGGTCACATGTGAAGGCACCACAGGTTGTGCAGGTGTCCAATGGGGAACATGGGGGCGATGCACTGACTGCATGTTTGTGCATATTAGACAGATGGGGAGGGTGACATGCCCTCTGTAGCCCACTGATATCACTCCATAGTTACTATCAGTGGCCAATATGCAGTGTACTACCCACATATTGGCTGTTGCCTAGGCATGTGTGTGTGTATGAGACATGGGTGAGAGTGTGCTCTGGGTAATACTGGGGTTGCTAACTGTGATTGCCTGGCCTTGATGTCACATGTATGGGTATGGATATGCACACCAGCCTCTCGGCTATTTCACAGCTGTTATCCCTGTACAGTGGACATTGTGATATGTACTAAGGCCACCATATAAGAATTTTGCAAAACCCACCCCCCATTGGGGCCCAGGTGTGTCACACACACACACACACACACACACATCCTCCTCCAACCAGGATACGAGTTACATACACACACGCAAACCTGTCATGTCTGGGTGTAGAACCCCTGTCTAACTAGTTTATTACCCTACAGTACTACGCAGTTATAGTATGCACCATGGACATTACTGGAGTACTCCTTCCCCAAAGGTATATTTCACACTGAATGACATCAGCAGGATTGCCAAAGTAGACCATTTGAAATGTACTGCGAGTGACTAGCCTAAAATGCATTGCTCCCTACACAGACAGTGAGACACACACAAAACATCCACAACTGACATGTGTGGGTATGGAACCCCTGACAGAGATCTATATCACACTACAGCATGGAGCTGTTGTAGGACACACCACGGGGATTATTGAAGTGCACCTTCCTCAAAGGTGCATTTCACAATGGATGACATCAGCAGGATTACCAAAGTAGAGCATTTGAAATGTACTGAGAGTGACCAGCCTATGATGCATTGCTCCATACACAGACATTGAAACACACACAAAACATCCAGAACTGCCATGGGTGGAGATGGAACCCTACCACAGTTCTAATTCACACTCCAGCAGTACACACTTACCAGACGCGCTACAGAGATTACTGGGCTACAACCTTCCCAGATGTGTAGTTCTAGATGGGTGATATCAGCAGCCTTGCCAATGTTGAGTATATGTATTGTAAGGTATGTGAGTACCCTAAAAAGCATCACTCTCTACACTATCAGAGACAGACACACCGTTGCCAAGTCTGGGTTTAGAACACCTACCTAACGACTTTATCGCACTACAGCAGTATGCAGTTACAGGACACACTACGGAGATTACAAGACAACAACCTTCCCAGAGGTGTATTTCTAGGTTGGTGACATCAGCAGCCTTGCCAAAGTTGAGTATATGAATTGTAAGGAGTGTGAGTACCCTAAAAAGCATTGTTTTCTACACAATCAGAGACAGACAGACACACACAAACAGTTGTTAAGTCTGGGGTTAGAACACCTACTTAACTACTTTAACACACTACAGCAGTACACATTTACAGGACGCACTATGGAGATTACTAGGCAACAATCTTCCCAGAGGTGTAGTTCTAGGTGGATGACATCAGCAGCTTTGCCAAAGTTGCGTATATGAATTGTGAGTAGTGTGAGTTCCTTAAAAAAGCATTGCTTTCTACACAGTCAGAGACAGACACGCACACAAACAGTTGCTAAGTCTGGGGTTAGAACACCTACCTAACTACTTTATCACACTACAGTGGTATGCAGTTACAGGACATGCTATGCAGATTACTAGGCAACAACCTTCCCAGAGGTGTATTTCTAGGTAGGTGACAACAGCAGCCTTGCCTAAGTTGAGTATATGAATTGTAATGAGTGTGAGTACCCTAAAAAGCATTGGTGTCTACACAATCAGAGACAGACAGACACACACACACACAGACTCATAGACACACACACAGTTGCCAAGTCTAAGGTTAGAACACCTATTTAACTACTTTATCATACTACAGCAGTGTGCAGTTACAGGATGTGCTACGGAGAATACTAGGCAACAACCTTCCCAGAGGTGTATCTCTAGGTGGTTGACATCAGAAGCCTTGCCAAACCTGAGTATATGAATTGTGAGGGGTGTGAGTACCCTAAAAAGCATTGCTCTCTACACAGTCAGAGACAATCCGACACGCACACAAACGCACACACACACACACACACACAGTTGCCAAGTCTGGGGTTAGAACTCCTACTTAACTAGTTTATCACACTACGGCATTGCACAGTTGTGGGATGCACCATGGAGATTACTGGGCTACAACTCTCCCAAAGGTGCATTTCACATTGGATTATCTCAGCAGGCTTGTCATAGTAGGGCTATGGGGAGGGTGGTGTGTGCATGGGTCATAACTCATTCATGTATGGGTTGACACGCCACATGCAGGCACACACAGGGTCATATGTTAAACATCAGTTCAGACAAGCCAACACTTCCCTAATCAATATTTTGTTCCTAGCAATTATAATTATATCACCTGTGTATATCAAAACCAAGCATTACCAACTCCTTTTCCATCACATATATAGCATATTTGATTTTATAAGCTATTTTACTCACTATCACATTCATTTCCAGTGCAAACAATATTCCACTCATGAGACATCCTTGTCTTAAACCACACTTCATGCATATTTCTTCACTCAGCCACCCATTCACTAAAACTCTCACTCTACTATTTTGATATGCTGACACACACTCTCTCTTAATTCTATTACCAGTCCCATACTTCTGTATAACATCCCACAATGCATCATATCCTAGTGCATCAAATGCCTTGCTAATATTGCCTACCATAAGTTTCACATCCTCCCTTTTGTTTATAATATCATTCACAATTTCTCTCACAAATAATAATACTTCTTGGCATCCATTCCTTTTTATGGCATATGTACTTTCTCCCATAACACCCCTCATCCTATCTACCATTGTCTTCTCTATTATTCTCATAAAAATATAATCCATGTTATTTAGTGTGCTGGGTCTCCAATTTTTAGTTCATTCTTCTTATCTTTCTTCCATTTACATTATATTACCCCGCAACATAATTTTTCATAAACAAACCCTTTCTTCAACCATTCATTCAGTACATTTACAAAATACTTTCTTTGCCAATCCACTCATTTATTGTACATTCCATACCCTATACTTTCTGGGCTTGATACTGAAAGGGTTTCATCCAGTTCACTAATAATATATATATTTTTAATTTTCCTTAACTTGTTCTTATTTTTTTTTTACTTTCCGTTCTTTCATATTTCCAACACACAGTTTTTCTGTTTACAGTCTTTCCTAACTTGTCAGGAATCTTATGTTGTCTAACAGGAGAGCATCCCCATCACATTCAGCACACTATTCCAGTATCCTTATCACCCTTATAGTGTTAATAATACTGTTCACATTATCACATTCAGCACACTATTCCAGTATCCTTATCATCCTTATAGTGTTAATAATACTGTTCACATTTACTGAACATTGCTGATTTTCCTTCTTTTTAAGTTTAGGGGAAATATTTTTAAATTTTTGTTTTCTTATTTTTACTCATCCCCCCAATGATTTTTTTTCCTAGATTTATGTACAAGTAGTTCTTTATTCTCAGAATCAACATTTCCACTGGCTAGAACTTCAAAGAATTATTAGTATAATTTTTTCCTGCATGCACTCTCTCCTCGTTTTCCCCTCCATATCTTTTCTTCTTCTGCAGTTTCTTCTTCACCTATTCAGCCTATCCCCCAGCCTCTCATTGATCCTTCTCATGTATGTTTACTTCCCTTTCCTCTCTTTTTTTATTTACTCTTTGCTCTTGACAATCCATTCAAAAGTGTCCTCTTGTTGCACACCCTGCATTCAGTCACATGCCTTTTTGCTGTATGCCCTTTCTTCCCTCATTGGTTACATTGTACCTTGTCACACTCAATAATTAAATGAAAAAAAAAAGTTCCCACCAAAGACAGCTGATTTAGGCTTGCCAGCATATCTTAACTTCCCTGTATGACCAGCCACAAAATAACACTTGGCAATAGTTTTGCCATGTTTTTTTTTCCACATTTCTAAACAGCTTCTTTCACAATATTATCAACAGCTCCACGCAGGCTCTGCACGCATTTTGTGTCATAATCTTCTTCCAGTTCACCAGTTCTAAACTGCAAAGTAAAAATTTTTTTAACATTTAAGTTACTACCGTAAAGCAAATGATTTTTCCACAGATAAATGCCCTTTTGTTTTGTTACACATTTCCAGAAATGTCATCATCAGTCCATCAGTTTCAAATGTTAAGTCATAAAATGATTCTGTCTCAGTATGTATAAAAGACAAAAGGGGAATTTAATCAAGCCTACACTTTTTTTCTGTGTAGGCATCTGACCGTGTTGCTTACACGGATGAGAACATTTTGAGATTCAGTAAGTGCTGCTGAGCGGTGTGCACACACGCGCAAACAAGGAAACTTCCGTGGCATGCAAATGGCCTCATAAGCAGATGAATGTCATGCAAATAAGGCAGGCAGAGTGATTCAACAAGGATATAGGCATCTGTTCAGACTCCATGTCAGTGTCCATAGTATATGCAGAAAAATTTCTCATACAGTAGTATAGACAGACAAAAAGGCAAGTAAAACACTAGATACATGGGCAGTAATCCCCGGAAAATGTAATAACATACATACATGAGTGAAACTATTATTCTGTATGTCAGAAAAAAATAAAGGAATAAGTTAAATCAATTTCTTTCTTTTTTTTACTAATCTCAGCATGTTTGTGCTGCATGCCTTAGTGTACAAACATGCTTTATAGAAAAATAAAAAAAAAAAGAAATTAACATTATGTGACAGAAATGTATTACAGGACCTTGCGTGGGGTTCCTACAATGATGTATTGGTGCTGTTGCTAATAAGGTAGGGCTATGAAATGTGTAGTTTCCAGGATGTGAGCATGGATATGTATGCAAATGAGGTGGAGTTACCGAATAGCAGAAAGGAGTAATTGTGTCTGCATATCCCCTTCATATAGGCTTAGGCACATACTTATGTTTACACAAGATGTAGCTGAAATGGGGGGGGGGGTGTCCACTGACTTCTAACCTCTTTTAAGCTGTGGTGCACGTGTTTGCACAGTGAGCTGCCTTGCTGAGCGTGTCTCAAAACCAAATGTATTCAATAAGTTTTGACTCTTATTTAAGCTATGCTGCATGCTACAACACTGTACACAGCATTGCACACTGAAATAGGGCCATTAAATGAAGTTAATTATGTTGTAGGCAGGTGGATTGCATCATAGTTAGCCAATCACATACTCTGCACTTACAGCAGAGCTGTATAAAGTATGCATGCCCCCTACATTCTGATTTTTTCCCCCATACTCTGGACCTTTGGAGTACAGACTTGGGAATTTTAACTGAGATAATGCTAGGGGGTGCTGCAGATCTGCTACCTCTGTATGTGCTAGATCCTGAAGTCAATGTTTCTGCTGCTGACAATAGACCTAGACAGAGAAGGAGAAGAGTGTTCAGGCCCAGGGTAACCTTCCAGGGGCTACATGAGCTGGAGATTGTAGAGTGCTACAGGGTAGACACGGACATACTACAAGAACTCACTGAGCTCTGCCACCCTCAATTCAGACCCAGAGCCAACATAGAGGAACCCATCCCCAGTGGAAACAAAGGTATGTGTAGTCCTTATGATACCAGCTACAGGTATTTTCCAAATACCATCTGAGGACATGATGGGGGTCTCACAGGCATCGGGTTCCGTGGTACTCCACCAGGTCCCAGATGCCATGCTACCACATGTCAGTGAGGACATTTCTTTTCTCCTCACCACTGGGGCTAGGACCAGCAATATGCAACAGTTCTACCATGTAGCACACTACCCTGAAGTACTGGGTGCCATAGATTGCACTCATGTACACATCAAGGCACCACCCAGTGAAGAGAGTAGAATCTATGTCAACCTCAAGGGGTACCACTCCATCAACTACTAGGTCATTTGCAATGCCCAGGGGATTATCATGAATGTGTGTGCTGGCAGCCCTAGCAGGTATCATGGCTTCCATATATTGCACACATCACAGCTGTACTAGATGTTTGCTAGGGGAAACATCCCATGTGGCCATTTACTGGGGGATGCTGGCTAAGCACTGGAACCATGGATGATGACACCCATCAGAAATGCACACCCACACCCACAGAAGAATGTCATAATAAGGCACACACACAAACTAGGAACATCATAGAGCATGTGTTTTGGCTTCTGAAGTCACAGTTCAGGTGCCTCATATATCTGGTGGATCCCTGAAGTACCCTACAGTCACATGTGCATATATGTTCACAGTATGTGCTATGCTACAGAATATGATCCTATGATAACAGCTGCAGCAGGATCAGCAAAGGGAAGGGATATGCAGCCCCCCACCAGTGCCAAGGTCACCACAACCACAGTGACAGGAGGACTTGGAGGAAGCACCCCTTGCTGATGCCCCTGTAGGCAGAAGTAGGCATGCTCAGTACACCCTGGCATTGGCTAAGAGACAATGCATAGCACATACACTGACAACCTAGGGACCTAGGGGCTGACACCTTACTCCTACTCACATACATATATTAAAATGTTTGCCAGGCAACCCACAGCCTGTACCTATCCATGTATTGGCTGTGTACTGCTTGCATCAGACAGAGTTAGTCCTGAACTATAGTTATGTCAACTGCTGCATTTGCATGGTAAGTCTTTAACCTACACAGTACTTGTAAGGAATACTATATGCAAGTCAATATAATGGACTATTTGGACAGAAGTAGCATTCACATGGGACTACAAATGCCCAGTCCACTAGTATGTGCCCTGTAATATTCACAAGGCCTTGTGGTTGGAATAGTCACTACATCAGTCAAGGGAGATGTTAAACAGTGTGTTCACATGATATTTGGATTACTGTGTAGTCCAGATTTACATGTGGTGTTGTTCCCCCACCTCCAACACAACAGTGATCTCATATAACCGCTTTAACAGTAACTCACCAATGGAATATCAGCTGAAGAATGCCATGGACAATTTGAGTTAAGTGCAGTACTGCAGAAACAGGGACAGATGTCATTGTTTGTAACACTCAAAATCCCAGACTGGAGTACAGGTAGGTGTGGGCTGGAGTCACTTTAGTACTGACAGTCACACTGGGCATGCTCATATACTTAGTTAAACTGAGTGCAGTTCTGTTGCCCCTTGATCAAAATGACTTGTAATGTATAGATAAATCTATACATACATACATATATGTATACATATCCATCTGTCACTATCTCTCTCTTACATGGATATTATTTCTATCTCAATCTATTTTCAAATATATATATATATATATATATATATATATATATATATATATATATATATATATATATAAAACAACATGCATCTCAGTCTGTCTCTCTGCATATATCTACATAACACATATACATATCATACACACACACAGCTACATTTATATATACATCCCTGTTATATACATGAATATATACATATTTGTCTGTATTTTCCTACATACACTAATAATGGTGAATAAAGCTGCTCTATCACACATTTATAATGTTGCTCAAAGGATCCAAAAGTGAGAGCTCAACAGTACATAATGGACGTACCTACAGAACTCTGTGCCTGCTAGATGTCACCACACATACAGCAACAGGTGAGCAGGTAGTGTAATGTATAATTCTGTCTATGCACATATTGGACAGAGCACATTGTTCCTGCCCACAGGTGTGCCCATCCAAGTGCAAACAGCCACATATAGCCATACTGGTAACTGTAGATACATAGCTAGGATAAATAACAGTTATCTGACTGCTAGGATGCTAGATGCAGATAACAGTATGAAGCAATATCACTCTACAGGCCACAGATGCTGTTCAGCACAAGTCTAGTTTGTTTTATCCAGAAGTAGTTTACTGGCAATCATAGGACGGTGCAGTTGTTCGGCGGTAGCATTGTCAACTCACAGCAAGATGTTCTCTGATTCAATTCTCTTATGGAGTGTCTTCTGTGTGGAGTGTGCATGTCCTCACTCCATTTGTGTGGGTTTCATCCAGGTGCTCTGGTTTCCTCCCAAGTTACAAAGAAATGCATCTGGAGTGTTTCACCCCAGGACTCCGCTGAAAATTGGCATTGTACTTTCCCGGTAAACAAATGTTAAATAAAATAAATAAAAATCATATGTAAAATAGATGTCTGCTGTAGTGCATGCAATATGTAATGTGAGTTATAGTGTGGAAGACTAGATAGGTAGTGGTTCTAATCTCCCATTTGGTGTGTGCATGTGTGCGCTTATATCTCCCTGCAAAACAACTGAGAATCCCTGATTGGCTATCAACCTGCAATGGTTCTGCATTTTTTGGCCCTGGAAGTTGCTGCTGGCTTCCAAACTACCCTCTTCTACAAGGCCTGTTGGTGTCATCTACCTTAAGACTACCAGCTGCCATTGTAATGTCAGATTCAAGTTGTGGTGTGTGAAATAACTTCTGTGATCTATAGTGTGTAAGACTAGATACGTACGGGATCTAATCTTACTCCAGGCCACTTGGTGTCTGTGTGTGTATGTGTGTGTGTGTGTGTGTGTGTGTGTGTGTGTGTGTGTGTGTGTGTGTGTGTGTGTGTGTGTGTGTATGTCTGTACAGCATAAATATGATCACCTCACTAAACTTAGAAAGAGGTAGGGTTTTGCAGTATTTTATTTGTAGCAGGTGATGTGGTCCTCCAAAAGCCTGACCATAACTAGGCCTGCTGTTGTCATCAGGCATAATATGTCCTAAAGAGATAATAATAGCCGACATGAAGTGTGTTGCATGCATCACATACTGTGATCTGTAGTGTGTATCATTTGATAGGTAAGTGTTCTAATCTACACATAGCCAACTTGCACTATGTGTATGCTGTGTCCTGTACGCAGTAATTGGAAGTTGTGGTATCCTTAATGTAGCCATGTTTGTGTGTGTGTGGCTGTTAGAGCAGTTTACATCAGCTTATGGAAACATAGAATGTTTGAACTTCCCTAGTATAATGGCCATACAGCCCTCACAATCCCAGACAACCTTATAACCTTTTTTACATGATTATCTCATATTGCCCCAGTCCAAGAGGGACACAGGCAAAAGCCCTGGTGGTGAAATGACAGTCACCCAGCCAATCATACAGATGGCATGTGATGAACTGTATTGAGGTGCTCTGTTTGCCATTAGGCAGGGTTCTGTTTCAAAGGTGTGTTAAAGTCTGCTAGACAGATCTCTCCCACCAGCATGTATTACTAACGTCACATACAAGGTTAATGTCCTTAGAGTGATTAATCCATGTACCATGCCACTTACAGATATGCAGCATTTACAATCAAGCAGGGCCACACACTGCCCTGCATGCAAGGCAGAGTTCACCTCTGAGTAGGCTATATCCCACAGGCTACAATAACAGCGATTTCAGATGATCCCCGTTTAACAGATACTGAAGACATGAAGTTTCCTTGTGAGGGACCATACTCTTGTGTGCAATTTCTAGTAGTGCTTGGAAATTACATTACTAAATAGCCATTGCACTCAGATATTGGTATTCTGAGGGAAGACTACATGGAAGTTATGAGTATGTCAGTTACGGGTGACTGTGCCCTCGGTTACAGCATATGATTCCCATCATACCACTGAAGAGACATGGTGATCTTGGGCATATTAGGTGTAAACCTGTGTGGCTAGGTCTGTGTGCCCAGTTCTATCACCCCTGTGTATGTATATCACATGTTGCAACTGATGTGCTACTTATGAGGTACATAGTTGTTAATGATGGAAATTATACAACATATATATTTGCATGGAGTTTATGGCCATTAGTATGTCTTGTAGGATATTGACATAACTCACAGACTTTATGAGTGCTCACAGAATGCAGGCATCAGCCAACATTGTTAGCCACAGACACTCAGTATTCGCTTGTATTGTGATTAAGTGGATTCCAAGCAATTGAGGACCCAAGACTGAACCCTGTTGAACAATGTTGCTTACAGATCAGCTATTGGAGGTGGATTCCCATATGTTGAGCATGTATGCCATTAATGGGACACTTAGTGACCCCTACAATTATATTACCATGGATGCCTATGTGGGTGCTTTTGTAAATTATGCCTGAGTAGGAGATATAGTCAGATAGCTTGGCTAAGTCCAGGGGGTTGTATGCCTTGATATCCCCTCACCCAGGTCCTTTGTGACTGCTTCAGAAATGTCCACCACATTTAACAGTTATCTCCCTGTCAGACATCCAAACCATGTACAGTCAACTGTGTGTAAGTCACATATATATCAGCTTCATGATGATTGGTGCTATGGGGCTACATATATGGACACTCAGGCAAATAGATCTATAGTTCTGGTGGTCAGTGGCTGCACCACCTCTCTGCAAGGGTATAATAGTTGCTGTTGTCCAGTCAGCTGGGGTGCAGCCAGTGGTTTCAATATGATTGTAAGGTGTTCCCAATGGTGTTACTAATCCTTGTCAGATCCCATGTAGGACACAGCCTGGAATGTTAGCATGTCCAATAGATGCTGTGTGTTCCCCATAGAGAGGCCAGTTACAACCTGCTCTATAGATATGAAAGGTATGGGACAGGTTGTAGGAATGTCATGTGGCACATACGGTGGGGACAGGGAAATGAAGTTGACTCAGAACCTGTGTGACAGTGTTACTTATATGTACAGACCCATTATATGTGGCATCATTATGTACAAGTTCAGACAATCTGGGCCTGTCCTTTGAGATTACACATGTAACTACACTGTGCATTGTGGTTCTCCTTTGTGTGGGTGGCTAATGTTGTCACTTACTGTGTCTACACAATTGTCACAACATCACTATGTGCTTGTTTTAGCTGAGGAGGTCATGACTCCATTTTAGGGGGCACCTTTACCCCAACTGTCACACAGCAATATCCACCTCTTAATGTACAGCCTGCTAATGGAAGTTGTCTATCAGGAAATGTTTTCATCTTGCTTGCAGCCTTGTTGGGCCATAATTTTTGTTTTTACACCAGGCAGGGTTGATATGCCATGAGCAGCCTGTGTTCCTCCTGTCAGGTATAGCTGAGTTCAAGCAGTTTTAATGCTGCTTGCATAATACATGGGTGTAGAACTATGCATAATTGCCTGTCCTATCTGAAAGGGGGAGATGCAGTCAAGCTATGTAAACCATCCCACAGGAGGTAATAAATTGTTTTGTTGAAATATATGTCTGTATTGTCTGCAAGGGGGTTAGTTCTGGTAGTTTTAATGAGACTAATCTATGGTCAGATCCTACCAAGGAGGACTTCACATTGGGGGACTGCAGTGGTCACCCATATTGGTAAACACATAATGCATCACATTGCTTCCCCTTGTGAGGATGTCACAGCACTGTTCCAGAGCATTGTAGTTAAGGATGTGGACTAACCTTTGGGCAAGTGAGCTGCAGCATGACTAAGCAACACAGTTGGTGGTCACTTAATTCCACCTCAAACCATGATGTAATGATATATTGTGATACACACACACATGCATCCAAATACACACAATGGGTGTCTGGTTTCATGGAGCTGATCCTGTAGCCATAAATTGCTTGATTATGTGCCCTTCCAGTAGTGAATGGCACCTGTGGTTTCTCTGAGAAATCACAGTGTTTCCCTAAATATGTATCTATCCTTAATGAGTATATATACACCACCTGCATTATCTTGCACACTGTCATTTTGAGGTCTGAACATGTGGAAGGACATGTAGTCTGGTATGGCTGTGATGCTGTCCACAACCTTGAACCAGATGTCCTTGACTGCACACATGTCTGCATATTCCAAGGTGGGGCCACCTTCCACAGAGTGAAGTTCAATGTTGCCTTTCCCAGCATGGAGCAGCATAACCATGATGTTGTATAAAGATGGTGTTCTCATTGCAAAGTTTTCTCTCCAGACAGTGCATATAAGATGTATTGTGGGGGTGTCAGCAGCCTTGGCCAGTACTTCAAATCTCAGGGGTGACAGATGAAGACTATCACTGGTGAAGCATTGATGTCCGTTGAGAAAGGCATCCCAGGCAGACATGTAGTAGATCCCCTTACAATGATACCACATGCTAAGGCAATTATTGTCTTCCATCAATTTCCGTGTGTATAAAGCCATCATCCTAGCTGAGGGTCAACTGCAGCTGAAAGGTATGCACTTACCGCGAGAGACACAGACTAGCTAATCTCATTCATGTGTCTGCATACAGTCTGACATATATTCCTAGTTGTACACACCTGCAGGAACTATGATGTCAACATTATATTAAATGATATTCCTTGATTTGTGGCAATGTGTGGTATGGCATATTGTGTCAACCCGCAGATAGCTAACTCTGATCCTTACCATATGTTGCCTGTTGACACAGACATCAATGTGTCTCATGAGTTAATAACCTATTACTAAAAGGTGTGCTTGTATTTTACCTCAGGTGTTTGACCGGTGAAAGAGTGGTGCATGCAGTATTATGTGTACTGTGGTCTCCAGAGGCAGGATATTCTGAGGTGTCTGCTGTTTGGGAATGTGTTTGGTAAGGAGCTGCACACATGCAGGTTGTGCGATGTGGGTATAGGTGGTGCAGAATGTGAGCTGTGTATGTCAGCAAAATGCTCATTACAATATGCATTGACTGCTGTTGGAAACACCATGGCAGCAAGGTTTGAAATGCAGTCACATATGTCACACGTTGTGTTTGCATGTCATAGGAGTAGAGGGGTGGGGATACTTTCCACATCTCATCAGCAGGTGCTGCAAAGTTAGGGTCATGCTGCTACACCCTTGGTCTTGACAGCCTGATATATAGTGTTTGTAGGCACTGCTTTCAGTGAAGATGTGGATGACCATGCATGCATAGAGGACATGTTTAAATTTGCTGACATTACATTGGCCTTGCAAGGGTATGATGCCTGTTAAGCAACCAGACAGCACACTGTTTCTTGTGCGACATGATGTGGTAACACAGACATGTGTTTTGGTACATAACTGTACAGTATGACATGCCTAGGACATGTGTCAGGTGGACACACATTGGCCAAAGGTGGCCAGTCCACTGCAGTAGGCCTTACAGCCATGTCATGCAGATATCCACCATTAATCTGTTGAAGGTCAGGATGCATGACTTGCTGTGAAATTGTCAACTATGATGGATCACCGCCACTGTACTGCTTGTTTCAGCAATCCTTGACATCTATGTCACTGGACATTGCACATTATATTGTGATCCTGCAGCAGTGCTCCTAATCACTGTCTTGTCAGTTCCCTAGTGACACACCACCAACCCTGGAACAGAAGGCATAATGCATACAAAAGCCTCAACTGAGTGTCCAGGTTGCTAATCAAGGTATCTACCTGGAGAAGGGTATGTGAAGCCTACAGGGCCTTTCATGATGCTGGACAGCTATGTGGATGAACAAACAGCCTGTGTCCTTTTTCTATCATGAGCTTCATAGTAACATTTTAAGTGTGATGACAGATAATGTATCAGAGCATGGTATCCTATGTGAGAGTGGTTTTGGTGAGACCAGCATTAGTAGTTGCCATGTATGAGCAATTTTGTGCGCTTCCTTGCTTTCCACAGTCTTCACAAGGCAATTGTGTCTTTCCAGTACACACCACTTGAGTAGTGTCAACTGCTGAATGCTTGTGCAAAACCCCCACCTTACCTTCAACAGGGTATACAAATTATACTTCCCTCCATTGTTTGTCTGTGCTCTGTACAGACACCTTGGATGACTCTCTTCTTGGAACATAAGGGAAGTAACAGCAATACTTAGTTGCACAAAGGCCAACTAGCATGCAGTGCCAAGCAGTGTCCCTAGACCTCTGAGTCATGTGATATGAAACGCCATGAAAGGAGTTAGCATGGATACAAGCAGTAACAATGTTGTACATCTACTGACACTGGACCAAACACCATTTGTTTTGCTCAAGGTCAGACCATGCCTACCTACCCTAACCGGTGGATCTCATTTAGTGTTAAACTATGCAATAGATGAGGGGAATATGATTCACTCCACCTACTGTGGCCTGACAACATGGTTGACAATATTAGGCCAGCAGGCCTTGCTGAAAACTGTGTAGGTTATTTGCAGAGTGGTATGTCAGCTGGTGGATAGGCAAGTGTCTGGTAGTCATAATCTGGGAAGATAGCATTGAAAGACCTACACTACAATGATGCCAGTCACCAGTGGATTTCCTCAGCCATCATTAATGGAGTACCCCTTCTAGCCATTCTCTTTTTTGCAGTCACAGGACTGTCAGTGACCTCTGACTGACTGCATTAGCATGTGATTGCATATTCAGAGCTGTCACTGAATCCCACACAGAATCAACAGTTATCCAGGATGGCCTGAGACACACATTCAGTTGTTGTCAGAGCCACTAACAAATAGTAAATGTCAATGACTGCACAATACTATCCTTTGGGAAGTTATTCACCCCTGGAAAATATGGTAGTGTCCGCACACCACACACAATTGAGCCATTACTCATGAACTTATGGACACAGAGAGTAATGTAGCATTTGACGTTCATTGGTCGGTAAGATGTGGGGATCCATTCAATTTTGTACAACCTATACAGAAAGGTATGGCATATAAATCCAGGACTGTCATTGTTATACTGTATTTGGCACTCATCACTCCTATCATTTAGTGCAATGGCACCTTTGCTATATCATTACACAGGCATATCTTACAACTGTAGCAGCCACACAGGTTCCATGGTAAACAAATACACATTGCAGATAACATGTCCGATGCAGTCCCTGTCAAGAGCGTACATGTGTAGTCTGTGTCCTACATAATTTGGAGGTGATGTGTATGGTTACCATACAGGGAGGTGGCAGATCCCACTGTGTACCTCCCATGTATCCAGTACAGGGCTAAAACATGTATTATCTGTTCTATACACCTACAGCATCACTGTGGCATAAATAGTACATACTGGAGAGACAGTTATGTAACACAGGCACTACACCCTATATGTAACAGGCCCCCCCCATGCATGTGAAGCATACATATGCTGTAACACACATCATGTGCAAGTTATACAGTGGGATGCAGAACAAGCCAATCATAATTGGTGTAGGACAAATGTCTGTAATGGACACAGGAAATGTGTAGATGGGTCATCTCCATCACCACAGCTTGTAGATGTGTTAGCTCCTGAAACCCTGGTGACACTTATCAATGGTATCAGACCTTTTCATAGAGTAGGGATCCATGAGTATGCTGAATGATGCCATTGTCCTTGTTAGCCTGTTATACACATATGAACCTATCAAGCCATGCACCTATAGTGCTGCACCTTGCTGAAGACATATTTCTTCTGTGCTGACATTCTATCCTGTACTGTGACATCTATGGGTTTATTGCTGCTGTGTATCCACAGGTGTCTTCTACAAACTCCTGAAACTGAAATATAAACAAGTCCATGACACACCTTTCATTGTGTAACTATACAGCCATTACAACATCATACAACATAAGGTACACAAATTTGTGTGGCTTATTCATTACAACTGTCAGCATACAGTATCTGTCAGTAAAGAGTACAAGTGGCATAGCAAAGCAACACTGCATAACACAAGTACATATTAATTTATATAGTCACCCTGTGCATCAGACACATAGCTTCATTTCCCTGCATTGATGATGAGGATGATTGGGATATGGCACAGATATCATCACTTGCACAGTTTGTTGTGTGGGGGTGCAGGAAGCCTAGGCTGACTCAATGGGTTGAAAGCATGTGTGTGAGTCAGGAAAGGAAGCAGGCAAGATGGACCATGGAAATGTGCTGTGTGTGTCTGTAGGTGACCGGAATTTGACAGTGGTATGTGAGTGTGTGAGTGAACATAGTTAAGCTTAGTACTAGCCCTACATGTGTGTATGTTGGACAGCTTTGACCCATGCATGGTAGAGCTGACGGGTCACCATCTCTGCCCTCAGACATGGGAACTGGCTCTGCCAGGAGTTGCACTGGCACCTCCATGCCCAAGGTCAGAAGTGGTGCTAGTACCTGACAGTGACTGCTGTCTGCAGGGACCATTTCATCCGCAGGAATGCCCAGAACCACAAGCCCATGCCCTGTCATGTCTTGGTGTAAACAGCACACTCCCCTTTGGAGCACTGGATTTGCTGCCACTACAGGAACGTCATTGTGCACAGCCATGAGGACTCTCGGCAGATGAGATTGCTGACCTACATCCACGAGTCTGATGCTCAAGTCCAATGAGAAATTACAGCACAGACAATGTGTTCCAAGATAGATATTCTGCGATCTGTCTCAGACCAACTTCTTTCCACTGCATCAGTGAACCAATCCAGGGTGTCATCAATGCAGTGGAGGCAGTCACAGATATCTGGAGTGCCTTTCAGAATGTGCCTGTGCTGCCATGATGGCCCAAAATATATGCCAAGTGACTCATGATGTGACACCTGCAACAGGTAGTGGAAGGACAGCAGGCCTTCTACAAGCACCCCTATCAATCCACCTGTGTGGAACCTTGCCAGCTCTCTGGATATGGCCAGTGACTACACTCACTGCAACCATAGTTGCCACACTTTCCTGTCCAATGTTTTCACCCTCTGACTGTCCAATATCTTTAGCCTCCAGGGACTGGGTATGTGTAGGCATACTGACGGTGTGTGGTGTCAATGAGGGCAGAAGAAGGATGTCAACCTCTGGGACAAATTCAGCCCTTTGAAACCCCCACCTGTGCCTTACTCTGGCCACCATCATCATCAGAGTCAGAAGAGACACTGAAATCAGGTTGTGTAAGGGACAGAGACCAACCCCCCCCCCAATCACCTGTGATAAGAAAGGGAAAAGCAGTGCATTAATACCTACACTAGTATGCTTTGCAGTACTATGATGCAATATATGTAAAGCTCTATACACTGCTGTCACTGATATAGACCTGTTTAACCCCCAACCTCTCTGACTGCCTCCACTGCATTGGTGATACCCTGGATCAGTTCACTGATGCAGTGCAAAGAAGGTGGTCTGAGACAGATCACAGAATATCTATCTTGGAACAGATTGTCTGTGCTGTAACTTCTCGTTGGACTATAGTAGGACATGGGGACATTATTTTTTCCCACACACATCTGTAGTTATTTGTAAATAAAAGCTCTTTACACAGCAATCTTATCGGCAACAATGAGGGACACTATTGACATTTGTGTAGACTCTGCACAGTTGACACATATGGCAATCTGTAATGTCCTGACAATGCTGTCACATCTCTCATTGGTGGTCAAACCTACAAGGCATAGGTATGACTCTAATGTGTGTACAGTCAGAAAATATCTGTGCAGTTGGCAATCATGCCTACAGTACAGCAATCCAGGCAGCAGGCCTAGGTGACACTTTAGGGAATACACTGCTGTAAATCTACATCTGTAACAAAACAGTATCCTAGTTACCAGGAGCAGGACCACAGCCTTATCCGATACCTGATAGACCTGTGAAAAGTTGAGGGGGCTCATTTCTCTCTCTTTCTCTCTCACACACATGACAAGCAGGTGGGGTATTTTGTTTAGCTGCTGTAATACATAGAAACACATCAGGATGGATAGCAGCATCATAAAATACAAACAAACTGCTTAACAGACAAACCTTACATACATACATGCTTACATCTCAATGGCTTACTACAAAATGGCAGTATATCTTGCACGTGTTCAGTATTTATACACTTGTTCAAGCCCTTGGATAGCTTCTTAAAGGTACATACACACACAATGATCTACATTCTCCCTCTTAAAAAGATTGCCCTTTGTAAAAACAATATCAGAGTTAGACATGCATTGCTATATACATTAAAAATAAAACATAATTTTCATATCCATGTTGCTTCATATCTGCTACAAGGTTTAGAGATGTGACCATATCTCATAACTTAACAATCTGGACTGAATTTAGCAACAGGGACAGTCTTCGGTGCACAACTTGTATCAGGAACTTCTGGATTTGTCACAGGAATGGGAATGTCCTCTGGAACTTCCTCAGGAACTGGAACACTGGACAATTCAGTCTGAGATAAAGAGTCTTTCTCACAGGCTATGTGCTGTGGTATAGGTTCAGACCCTGGTCTCAAATGTTTCTGATTCCACCTAAAAACTGCTCCTTGTGATTCTATAATGTATGATCTCAGCTCCAGATGATATTCTTCATGGCACCAATCTGATCATAACTTTATGACATTTGCATCCTTACCACTTCTCCTTCTCATAATGGATTGAGCGGTTTGGCTGGTTTTCTCATAGTAGGACTTCTGGGTTAGGCATTTCTTCAACAGATTCACTTTCACTAACCTTTTGATCTTGATACATGGAAGCAACAACTGACTACTGATTGGTAATGTGGTTCTGGTTTGTCTAGACTGAAGTCTCTGAGCAGGTGAACCAAGATGCTTATCACGAGTAACATTTCTGAGATTCAGGAGATTCAGGAAAACAGCAGTATTATCTCATTTTGACTTCTCTAGTAACTGTTTTGCACTTTGAACTGCACGTTCTGCCAAACCATTTGATTGCAAATACCCTGGGCTACTCGTGACATGAGTAAAGTCCCATTCTTCAGAAAATATTTTAAACTGTTGGCTTGTAAACTGTGTGCCATTGTCAGAAATAACTTTGTGTGGACTACCGTGTACTGTAAAAAAAATGACACTTCATCTTACCAATGACAGTACTGGATGCTAGGTTGGGATGTAGGTCAATCTCAAACCAACTGGAGAAAGAGTCTACTAACACCAAATAATGTTGACCATTCCACTCGAAAATATCTGTGGCTACTGTTGACCAAGGTAGTTCGGGAATCTGGTTTAGCTAAAGTGGTTCCTTTTGTTGATGTGCCTTTGTACTATTACATACAGAACAAGATGAAAGTGCTCTCTCAATGCTTGTGACATAGAAGGCCAAACTACTACTCCTTTTGCTCTTCTTTTGGTAGAGTCAGTTCTTCTGTAATCACAATGCAAGATAGTAATGTACTTTTGTTTCAAGGACTTTGGAACAATCACTTTTGGACCTTTCATAATGATACCTTTGTCAGACAAAATTTCATCTCTGTATGGAAAAAAGGTTGCACTTCTTGAGGTAAACTAGATTGCTTTGATGGCCGTCCTTGACTGATAAAGTGGTTGAGCCTTTGTAAAACTGGATCTGTGGTTGTCTGATCTCTCAACTCATCAAGATGTGTGGAAGAAACATTTCTGACTTCCATGACTTCAAAATCAAGGTTCTCATCCTCACGCTGTGCTGTGGTGTTTCTGGGTGATTTGGATAATGTATCAGCAAGATAAAGAAGTTTGCCTTTCTTGTAGACAAGATTGAAATTATACTTTTGCAATCTCAGCATCATACGTTGCAGTCATGCTGGAGCTGAATGCATAGGCTTTCTCAAGATATTGACTAGAGGTTGGTGGTCTGTTTCGATCTGGATAGGTCTACCATAAACAATCATGGAACTTTGAACATGCAAGCACAATTGCCAAAAACTCTTCTTGATCTGGGCCTACTGCATTTCAGTTTGAGTTCTCAATGCACAGGCAACAGGCTGATCCTCTTGTAGAATGACTGCAACAAGACCACATTTCAAAGCATCACAGGAAAGTGTAACTGGCTTGTAAACATCACAGTATATGAGAGTTGGTGGACTAGCAATTCTCTGTTTCAGGACATCAAATGCTCTCTGGTATTGCTCTAACCAAGACCAGGATACATCTTTATGTGTCATCTCTCTGAGTGGTGCTGATAGTTGGCTCAAGTCTGGTATTCACTTGCCTAGATAGTTAACCATACCAAGAAAACCTTGCAGGACTTGAACATTGTCTGGAGTTGGCATCTCGAGAATGGCTGTTTGCTTTGAAGGGTCTGCTCGTAAGCCTGAACGGGTAAATAAATGACCAACATAAGGAACTTCTTGTAGTCTGAATTTGCATTTCTATGGATTGAGCTTACACTTGACGTGCCCTTTCTGGAACTTTTCTGAGATTATAGTTTGCTTCACCATGAACTCCTATTAGTATGTCGTCCACTATAATAGCATAAGGATACCCAGAAAAAAAATGCTCCATTGCACGCTGAAATACTTCACTTGCAGAATTTATCCCAAATGACTTTTCTCAAACATCTGTACCTGCCAAATTGAGTGCCAAATGTACTGAGCAATGATGATTTTTTTTCTAGCTGAATTTTCCAAAATGAACTCTTTGCATCTAAGACAGAAAAAACATTGGCATTTGGCATTAAGGCTGTGACTTCTTTGACTGTGCACATTGAATGATGGGGTCTTTTCAATGCTTTGTTCAAATCTCATGGATCAATACATATTATGATGTCATCTGAGCTTTTCTTATGAGCTACCACAATGGATGATACCCATTCAGTTGGAGTTGCAACTGGACAAATCACACCTTGTCACACCATTTTATCTAGCTCGGCTTTGACTCTGTCCTGCATGGCTACTGGAACTTTTCATGCTGGCCTAATAACAGGACTGATCTCTGGGTCTAACTTCATGGAGTACACAACTGGAAGTTTGTCTAATTTGTCTTTGAAAAGATCAGCATAGGTAGAAAAAATGTACAGGGCAAAAGTGTAGTGATCTTTCAAGCTAACATGATGGACTTCCTTATTAAATGAAAGCAGTCTTATTTTCAAACTGTTTCTGAGCTCTAAAAATGACTGGATATGCCCTTTGACCACATAAAATAATAAGTCATAGCTTCTCCCAGAGTAACATGAAAGCACTACTGAGCCTTTGGTTTGAATTTCTTCACCTATACAAGCAACAAGCATCACATACCTTGCCAAATCAAGCCTTTCACCATGACACACTCTAGCAAATGGTTCTGCTAACATAACATTGCACTTGGAACCTGTGTAAATGTTGAGGTCTGTGGACTTGCCATTTATCTGAACAACAGAAAATACTTCATTCTTTGCCCTTAAATCTACTGCATTGACTGTTTCATGAAGCACTGACACCATCCACATAAAGAGTAGAGTTGCAGCCTTCTAATTGATCAACTTGTTTCTTAAAATGTTCCCTTTTAATAAAAGAATGTGGGCCCTTTGATTTACAAAACCTTTTGAAATTATTACATTTATTGCATTTGTGGCATTGCTGACCAAAAGCTAAACATTTCTCCCTTTTAGATCCATGACTTCCACCACAATTATGACAGTTGGCAATGAAATATAGTTGGGGTCCATAATTTGAATTTGCTGACTCACTCTTATGCTTCACTGAGACTGTGTGAACTCTGGAATTTACTGGAAAGCTCTGGGGTTTACCAGTGAGTGCTGCAGGGGTTATAGTTGCTGCCATGTGCTTGGATCTGTTTCTTTTAATAACATGCTGCATACTGTCAACATTAGCTTTGTCACTGTGGCTTCTAGAGCTGTTCTCATTTGTAAGCATATTTGTGTGCTTTTCTGTGAGCTTATATATCTGACAAATCTCAATTGCCTTATTCAAAGTTAAATCACTATCATGAAGCAAAATATTTCTCACAGCATCATCCTTAACACCACACACACAAGTCTGTCTTTTATCAACTCATCCCTTAAATCACCATATCTGCACATTTTAGCTTTGTTTCTCAGGTCATGTATATATGCTGCAAAAGTTTCACCAGGCTTTTGATCCCTTGTGTAAAATAAGTGCCTTTCCATTGTAACATTTGTCTGGAGGTTACACATTTCTTTGTATTTATGTTTTAAGCACTCTGGGTCCTCCCTTGACAATATAACAGTTTTCCCCTCTCTCCTGTATAGACAGCAGGTGCATATACAAATGAATGCTCTCTTTCTATGGCTTCTGACCCAGCAAAATTAAGTAGAATAAATGCCTTTGTGTGGTCATCTTTATCAGAAAATGAATCCTGTATCAAAATGTAGTACTTTTGTTCAAACACTCTCCAGTTCTCAGAAATATTACTGTCAAACATAAGTGCACTGGGTTTTCAAAATCCATCTACCATGCCCACAAAGTATGTACAAACACACTGTAAATATGGCTCTTGTAACTATGTATGAACAAACTGTTCTATGAGCTTGTAATAACATTCAAATGCAGAATAAACTCTTCAAAATACTGTACTTTGTGAAATATGCTCTGTAATTGCTGTATTCTGTGAAATAACTTTACTGTATCACTGCACAAACATGCAAACACTTTATACACTTCTGGTAACTCAAATATCTTTGCTTAATACGAAAAATACATGCTTTGCAAAAATGCATTCATTCCCTTTATTTTATTCATTTTATGCAATTCAGACTTTCTTTCAAACATTTTCTGTGTTAAGTTAAAGTGGTACTACACTATTCAGGTAGTCTGTACCTTTACTCAATGAAGATACTGAGACAGTTTTGCTGTTATGACATTCATTTACTGCACACGAGGTTGACATCTAGCTTAACAATGAAAGGTATATACATCAAAACGTACTTCAGCTTAGAATAATCAAAGTCTGTCATACAAAAGAAAAAGCCCCACACTTTATAGTGTCTTTTCTGCCTATATCAGCAGTTTTGAGAATTTGCCAGAATAATAAGTATTTCCTCCCAAGCTGGTCTGCTGACAGTTTGCTTCCCATATCTTAAACATTCTGTTCCTGAAGAATAACTCCTTTCATCCTTGGCCTATCTTGCGTATCAGATTGACGAGGCACAGCTTCATGCAAGTGTTCGTCTTGACCTGCTTGTAGATAATAAATTTCACAAGCTGCATAGTTTATAAGAGATAAAATATTTTACTTCTGATTCTTATTAACAATGAATGCCAAGCTATATGTTTTTGACAAGTTAGTTAACTCTGTGCACAGTACACATTGAAATGCAGAACATTTATTTTACATTTTCAGAAAAAAATTCACTGAAGTCCATTTTAACCTGTTGTTTACTCTCACAATTCCCTCTTTTCATTTAAAAAGTGGAAAATGACTGTTCATTTTCAACTTCAGTTGTACACACTGAAACCTTTCCCAGTTTATCTAGCTTTATTGAAGTTTTTTGCAAATGACAACTTAAGTAGCAATTCCAGATAGTTAGCATGACTATAATGCCTAACACTACTAATACAGGATGTTATCAACCAACTTAACATTTTTTTCCTGATTTTGACCAACCAGTAAAGATATTCCACCAGTCCCCCCAGCAGTTTCTTTTTTGGTCTTTTCAGCCAAACTAAGTAGTTTATCTTTTGAAATGATGCTTAATGCCTCATAATACAGAATACTTTTCTTTTTTCCAAATACTCTCTGAGAATTTTAGTATTGCTCATTATGTTTTTTTAATTATTCAAGGATACAGATATATTGGGAAGCTGTATTAAGTCATAATTTCAGTTCTTGGAAATATTCCCTTCTATGGGTTCAGTAAACACATAGCTCTTATTATTTCATTTAAGGAAATCAACATGTGATAAACATCCTACAAAAGGTGATTTTAAATTATGACCTACGTCTTGATCTGTAACCAGACAGATATACTGAGGAGCCACTTCTATAAACATTTGGAAAGAAGAAGGAATAGTAGTCCATTTACACAAATTAACAGAATGCTGCAGTAAGCATGGTTCATAGACAGGCAAATGCTGTCTACAAATTAGTCCATTTTGAGTCTGTATACAATACTCGATTTTATGTGTTTTTCCTCTCATATCTATATAATTACCTTCAGATTGTGGCAACCAATACTCATACCCTTCTGGTACGAGAAATATCATAGGTAACACAGTAGATTGACACATAATAGTGGTATCAGTAACATTATAATGTATAAACTTTCCTGTACAGTTTGTGGAGTACAGTATGTTACTTCAGTAAATAGCTTAATCCAATCTGTATCAGGTATCCATTTGTTAAACAATTGTCACCATTTTTATTTTGTAACATAAGTTCAGTTTGTACTCCATTTCCACATACAAAGATTGCATAGTGCATTTTGCCCAATTTACAAAAATTGTCATGTTACCATCAAATTTCAACTGATGTAGCATCATAATTGTCTAAAAATTACTGCTGATAATTTATATTGTGCAGGTGTGTCTTCCATATTTCTGGATTCCAAGATGCTTGTAAATGCACAATCTGAGAGATATCTTCCCCCACTACTTTTAAATGATTAGTTAGAATTTCAATGTCAGCTGCATTAATAGCTCCAATGCCTGTGCCTAGGTCTCCTAACAGAGTATCATACCAAGCTGTTTTATATCGGCACCTGCCTCTGTCTAGGAATGTGATGTTAAAATTACTACAACCTTTTGATACTGTCTGCCTACCTTTTTATAGGTAGAAGGAATTTTAACCAAATGGTCTGTATGAACAGAGGTAGGTTTACCTGTTAATATTGATAGAACATATGCCCGATGTATGCTGCCTGTAATGACTGTGGTATTAGTACATATTACAGAAACTCCAGTAGTAAAATTTAGTTGTACTTTCGTATTATTGGGAGGAATACTAATTCCCTGTATGGTATGATTACCACATTTCTTCAACTAAGCAAAGACTAGCCGTTGTGTTGATGGTCGATATTTCTTTGAAATGTTTCCTTTTCCCAAATAAAATATAGGAAATTGACAACATGTAATAGAAAATTTGGAGTCAAATTCAAGGGTTACCTTAGGACTATTTGGTCAAATGTTATAATGACCCATAACCGTGGACCAAAAGGTAACGTTACTTGGAATTATTATATGCCCAAAGATACAATTAGCATTAGATGGACAAGTGAAGTTGTCCTGCTGTCTTTGCCCACAAAAAATATTTATTTTTGAGCATTCATGCCAACCTAGCTTTAGAGTATTATTGTCATTGTTTATTTTCCAAACTTGCATTTCTCTTGTTTGACACTTTACCCCAAGGGCTCCAATGAGTACAGTCAGTACAATAATAAACAGAATCTTCATTATGTACAGTAATATAACCTTTCCACGTAAGTGATATTAATCTAAAAAAGTTGTTTTGATAGATGCTTTTTCAACTGTTTCAGACTTGGCATTTGCTGTAAGTCTGCAAAAAAACTCACAAAACATGAAGTCACTTAATGAATTTCAGCTGATCTCTATGAACAAGAATTATTTTGCTTTTTTTTCTGTTCTTTAACTTTGTACACTAGAGGTCCTAACTGAGCAATTATTTCAAAAGGTCCTTGCCAATTACTATCCCACGGATTGTCCATCTGGAATGTCTTGATCAATACCTGTGTCCCAGAGGGAAGGTTTTCTTCTGGCATAGCAGGATCCTTTGACCTTAATTTGAATGCTTGCATTTCTGATAGGCTTTGACACAATTCAGAAATATTTTTTAACCATTGTTGATGCTGTGCAATTTCTAATAATAGTCTGTTTGTACTAATAGTAGGATCAAATGGCAATTGTACAGGCATTTTCCTGCCTATCATAACTTCAAAATATGATATCCATGTTTTACTGTGTGGAGTTTCTTTGACACCCAACAAGATTCCAGACAAATGTTTTTCTCAATTTATGTCTTTTTCCAAGCAGGCTTTCTTAAGGCATTCCTTAAGAGTCCTGTTCATTCTTTCAACAATCCCATTAGACTAGGAATGGTAAGGAACATGAAATTATTGCTGGATACCAAGCAAATCACACAAAGATTTCATCGGTTTACTGACAAATTGTGTCCTGTTATCGGATTCGATAGCTCCTGGCCATCCCCAATGACAAAAAAATGTTTTTCCATAAGGCTTCTGCTGTAGCCTCAGCCATCATTGTTTTGGTAGGAATTGCTTCAACCCATTTTGTAAAAAAACATCAAGTACCACTAGAAGATACCTGTACTCACCTTTAGCTGGGGGTAATGGACCTGCAAAGTCAATTTGGATGGCATACCAAGGTCCATCCACTGGAGTTACCCTTAGTAACTGTGGCTTTTTCAATTGAGCATTAACCTGCAAACGTATTAAGCATTCAGCATGCACTAAATCACAGATTTTCTTTAACTGTGGATGTCAGTACTTGTTCTTTACAATGGGCCATAATGTTTGTGTACCCAAATGTCCCAATACCTGATGATTAAATTTCACTAACTGTCGTGCCTGTTTACGGTATAGAAGGAAGACTAGAACCATCTTCAAAACATTTTGCATAATATTGCCCTGGACTTTCTCCTACAAGAGTACATTTTTCTAACTCTTCATGCAGTCCAAACTTAGTTTGGATCTACAGCAAATCATGCTGCAAATTCTGAACTGAATATGTCTGTATGGCATGTACTGCAGTGGTTTTATTTGGTACACTAGAAAGGTGTTCTGTAGGACACAATTGCATTCCTTTTTTTGCTGCCTTTTTTGCCATATGATCAGCATAGTTATTTAACTGAAAAATCTCATTTGTAGCTTTTTCATGAGCTTTTACCTTTAAGATACTGTAGCAACCCACAAGGGACTGACTACGAAACAAATTGCAGACAGTCTGCAACACAGAAGCATGCTTGAGTGGTTTGCCCATATTAAAAAGAATTCCCCTGCATGGAAGTAATTGCACGGCTCAAAAACACATGGTAGACAAAAAACAAAAGCCAGCAACTGTGAGCTGTGTAAACTAATTTTATTCGTTATAAAATAAAAAAACACAAGAATAAACAGACCGGTTTCGGCTATGCTGTCAACCTAGCCTTCATCAGTGTAAATTCAAAAAACATCTTGAAGTTCTTTTATACATTTGGAAATAATTAATCACAAAATTTCATTGGTGAGCTCATGAATATTCATTAATATACCAAATCATAAATATTCATTAAGACCAGGCTGGGAAAGTCCATCTAATTTCACAATCCATTTTTTTTCTTTTGCATTTAATTTACTATGCCATCCAGATTTATTAGATCTGTCACCTATTATTTTATCAATGATGGTAAAATGAAACTTTGCAGTGGTGTGTTTAAGAGTATGCTTATAAAGGGCATTGCTCATTCTCTTGCATTTGACATAACTGAGGTGTTCAGAAATATGTAATTTAAGAGGTCTGGATGTTTGTCCTATGTGGAATGCATGCCAACTGCAAGAAGCCATGTAAATGATCCAATCTGTGCTACAATTTGCAAAAAACTTGATGTCAAATATAAAACTGCAATTACTACTGGAGAATTGTTTGGTTTTAAGCACATGTTTGCAATAGCTGCAATGGCTACATGGCATGCAGCCCACAAGCTTGTCTCCGGAGATTAAGGTTTGGGTCATATTATGATTGATGGAATCATGATGGTATTTATAGTGATTGAAATAAGATCCAAGATTTTTCCCCTTTCTGAATGAGAACATGCAGGCCTCAGATAAATGTTGTGACAAAACATTGTCAGCTAAGAGAATATTCCAGTGTCGTCTAATGGCATCAACAACTCTATTGGTATTCCTGCCATATGTAGTAATGAATTGTAAATTGTTATTGGTATTCTGTGATTTTTGTTTGTATTTGAGAAGGTCCCCTCTGTCTAGATATGCAACATGATTGCTTGCTGTATGTGCATATCCCATGCTGTAACCCCTTGCTTGAAATCTATTGGACAAATCTTTACGAAAGACCTGAAAGGTATTTTCATCTGAACAAATATGTCTCATCCTAATGAATTGAGACTTGGGGATGTTTTTAGTGATATGTGCTGGATGAAAGCTAGATGTGTGGAGTAAGGTATTGTATTCTGGGTATTTTCTGAATACTTCCATACGAAGGGTGTTGTCTTCATTCCTTGTAACCAACACATCCAAATATGTAATCTTGTGTGGCTCATGGTTGATGGTGAATTGTAAGCCCCATTTCTTGTGTTTTTTTATTTTATAACTAATTAAATTAGTTTACAAAGCTCACAGTTGCTGGCTTTTGTTTTTTTGCCCATATTATTAACAAACCCTCTCCTTGCCCATGTAGACATATGCAGCCACAGAGAATTAACTATGTATGCACTGTCTGAAAAAAAATATTGACAGGTGGAAAATGCTGTAACACATAAAGAACTGCTTCCAGTTCTGCTCGCTGAGCAGACATATGTCCCGGTAACTGAATCAGTCTGCTGTTCCATAGAAGGGCTTTCTGGTACTACTGCAAATCCAGTCCGATATTGTCCATTGTCCCAAAATCGAGCACCGTCAAGACGGATGGCCTGTCTTCCTGAAAATCAGGAGACAGAATGGGCTTTCCTGGATTTGAAATGTGCCTAATGCATTCATATCATTTACCTTCATATCCCATAAAATTAGATAAGTAATACTTATCTCCTGCCTTTATTGTAACTTGCTTGACACTAAATAATGCCAACCATTTTGCAAACACTGCTTGACTGATGTCATCAATCAGTTTATTTAGCTGAGTCTCATTTACCAAAGCCTGTATGGCATAATGCGGTGTCTGTACTATAATGTCTTTGGAAAAAGCTGTTAGGTATTCAATTTGTTTTAAACCCCAGTAAATGGCTAAAGGTTGCTGAATACACGGGTGATATACCCTCTCAACATGTGTCATTTTCCTACTGAAAAATTTAATGGGGTGTAAAGTCTTTTCCATTGTAGAATCAGGGCCCTGAGGCCACTCCTGTAAAAGCACAACAGAGAGTGTGTTGGTTCCAGCTGCTGCCTGTAACACAAAGGGACGTGTTAGATTTGGAGCTACTAATTCTGTAGCCTTGGCCAATGCTGAATTTAAATCACAGAAAGCCGTATTTTCCTTTGGTCCCCACTCCAGAAAGGATAATTCTTTCTGGCTAGAAAGCATGTCATACAGAGGAACTGCCATGCTGGCATAATTCTCTATGAATTCCCGATTATAATTCATGATACCTAGAAATTGGTGCAAATCCAGAATGGTAAAAGGTTTATCCATTTGCAAAATTCCCTGCACCCTCTCCGAACAAGGAGTATGCCCAGAAGGACGTAAAATTGTTCCTAGAAATTTTACTTCAGATGACATGAATTGTACCTTTCCACTTTTAACTTTAAACCCTACCTTCTGCAGTGTTTGAAGGACCTGTGCCACTTTAGCTAAATGCCGTTCTTTTGTTTCAGACTGTATTAGTATGTCATCAATGTAATGCAGAACAGAATCATCAGATTCTAGACCTTGTAGTATTCGTCCAACTATTTGGTGAAATATAACCGGACTGTTTTGAAACCCCTGCAGTAACCACATCATGACATACTGTTCATTTTGAAAAGTAAAGGCAAACCTTTGCCAATCTTTTACCTGCAGTGGTACTGCAAAGAAACCATAAGCTAAGTCTATGACTGTAAACCACTGACTTTGTGGTTTTATTCTTGCCGCTAGCTCTGGGACCCCTGGAATCAGATGAGCCCGGGGAGTCATTAATTGGTTCACTTTTCATAAATCAGTAACCAATCAGTAAGTGTCATCTTTCTTTTTAACTGGCCATATGGGTGAATTTGTAGGGTTATTTCCCTTTTGAATTATTCCCACATCAAGCCATCGTTGTATGCAATTTTGCATGTCTGTCTTTGCTTCCTTTGAGATCAGATACTGTTTTTGAAACGGTGGAATAAAATCTTCGTCACTGCCTACAGAAACTGCTTCCTGTAGTTTCCCACAGTCTGTGGGCCCTTGAGACCACAATGTAGGGAACTGTTGTTTTGCCTTTAACCATACTTCATTTTCAGTAGGGCTGATGGTACGCCCCTTTTCAGAACTGTTTGATACATGTATTGCCTCAATCATACACAACTTGGGACCTTGTCCTTGCCATACAGTGCCATTAGGATAATATAGCCATTCCCAAGATTGTGGAAGTGCAAGAATTATGCATCAAAAATACCCCCTTTCACTGGTTCCCCTTGAAGGGAGAATTGTCCTTGTACAGGTTTACTACCTATGGCTAAATATCCAGAGCCATTAAAACCTGAAATACATATATGTTTAGACAAGTCAGGAGGCAAATGCCTATCTGTCACTGAGACAGCTGCCCTTGTATCTAGAAGAATGTCTTCCCACAGATTCCCCTCTACCCAAATGTTGATAAGTGGTTGTCCATCTTTCCCTTTCTTGAAGTTAGTCAAGAAAAAGACTTGGGTGGGGGGGTCACACCCCTCTAGTTAATCTATTTCCCACCCTGAATCATTGGTGGTATAGGACTGCAAAGGACATAATTGCAGTGTTTCCTTGACCTCTTCACAGTCAACATAAGAAAATTGATTAAGTTCATGATGCAAGGCTATTCGCTGCTAATTAAGATTTACTCGACCCTCAGGAACAAAGTCAGAAGGAGCTGTTGTATCCTGTGTGCTAACAATATTACCTTGTACATTGACACTAGGTGTCACGCCATCCCTTTGCTGTGCTGGGAATACTGAGTGTTGAGTGTTTGTGGTATATAGGGGTTGTTGCTGTAGTCCCCTATTACCCTCTGTCACATATTGTTGTGAAGTTTACTAATGTGTTTGCACTTCTGGCTGCATTACCTGTTGCTGTAGTGGTACACGTGGCTTATCAAAATTTTTCACTGTAAGAAACTTACCCTTTGCCTGTTGTTCCTGGCGCCATATGCGATAATATTTACAATCATTTTTAGTATGACCTATCTGTTTACAGGAATAACAAATAGGCTGTCTCTTTGGAGGAACCTCTATAGACTGGGCAACTTGAGAAGATAACTGAGTGGCTGGGGGAGCTGATGCTGCCCATTGTTGCCCCTGTATAACTTGCCCATGACATGATTGTCCTGCTACCTGCTGTGGGACTTGCTGTCCCTGATTAAAACATCTCCCACACCCCTTTCCCCTTACTTCACTAACAATGGGTGCAGAACAGGGAGTGTAAATGTTTTGCTTATGAATAGCATTATCTTTACACATAGTACGTGCTTGCAGCAATTTATCTACTAACTCTGTGAGTGTATTTGAAGATTCCTCATAAAAAAGTTTGATATCCCCTGGGACATCTTCCAAATGGTCCAAAAAGGAGTGCATAACAGCTTTTTGAAAACTGACATCTTTCATATCTTTTTCATCACTGCCATTAACTAGCATATATGTCAGTTGATAATGTTTGGCTTGTTCTTCCAAAGAATCACAGACTGTCATTTGAAACTGATCTAAAAGTGTTGGTGTGACAGATTGCCCCCAGTGTATGCTAACAATACTGCTGTCATTCTTAGGTGTTTAGTTTGTATTGGATACTGCTTTTGCTGAATATAAGCCATGGAATGCTGAGGAATAAAATTCTAGAAACAGTGTTCAAGTGTATCATTCCATACAGTGCTTACAGTTTTAAGAACCCAAGCTTCAAATGTAATAATGTTATTAAAATACCCTTCTGTTCATCCCACTTAGGGAGAGTTTCTAACATCCTAGACTGATGATAAACTTCAGCAGAAAAACCTGCTGAGGCAATGATAGGACTGGTAACAGTAGTTTCTAATGCTTTAGATTGATATTTTTCTAACAGGGCTTGTAATCTTAAAAGATCTTGATTAGCTAAGTGTGCTGCTCTAGCAGCCTCAGATTCCTGAGACTCTAACTGAGATCATAATGTGTTTACCTCCTGCCTTGCAACAGTTACATCATGCTGTGTGTCAGCCAGTTGCTTGTCATATTTTTCTTGCAAATGGACAATTTTATTCATTAACCCTTCTATCATACCAGTAGCTTTACTGCCTTGTTCAATAACAGTTTGTGTAAAAGTCTTAATTTCAGTCTGTGAGACTTTTAAAAACTGAGGAGATTCTTTTGTACATTCAGCGGTGTCAGCTTGCATTTTACCAGGCGCATTGCATTTATCACAGTAAGTCTGAAAATGACCCATGAGGTCATGATCTTGCTGGTTGCTAACTTTAGCAATCTAATCATTAAACTCCTGCAAATCAGACTGTAAAGTACAAACTTTGATATTTACATCAGCCTCTAATAAATCTTTTGCAACAGGATATATAGAAACAGGAACCATTGTCTGTGCTTCAGGTATTACGTTATCCTGGTTGTGTTCCAGGTTTTGTACAATACATTTATGGCAAGGCACGCAAAAAGCAACATTTAAATAATTGCAAATAGCATATTTTTGTACATTCTGTGGCACATTTGCCTTATATACATACCAATCAAAGGTAGCAATCCATTTGCTTAAGGCTGGATTGTCAGTTTTCCCTAACAAAGACTTAGAGGTGCAAACATGTTGATCATACCATGTATTTAAATAATTCCACACATCTACATATGATTCAGATACATCAGCAGTAAAAGATTTAGTGCACTTCTTGGCATTTTCATGAATTGCATTCATTGTTAAAAGAAAAACAGAAGAAAATATTTACCACAAATGTTCAGGACAAGTTTGCCAGTCTTGACACGGAGATCAGTTGTGGGAGAATTCTCTGCTGTCGTTCACTGGATGCTGGTTTGACAAATTTTCAGCAGTGGAAAATTTGGACCTCGTATATCACCAACTGTCTGAAGGAGAATTACTATACTGCCCTGTACTGCACTGCAGTGTTTGTCCTCTAGTCAATGGACAAAGTTTTAGGAAGAGAAAAATCGATTCTAAGAAGATCTGCACTGGAATGTCATACTGTGAGAGGCACATCGTCAGGTCACCCCCCCCCCCCAGTTGTTTGTACTGAACTGGTCTCGCCACTGTTAAGTTAAAGTTGTTCTACACTATTCAGGTAGTCTGTACCTTTACTCCATGACGACACTGAGACAGTTCTGCTGTTATGACATTAATTTACTGCACACGAGGTTGACATCTGATTTAACAATGAAAGGTATATATATCAAAATGTACTTCAGCTTAGAATAATCAAAGTCTCTCATACAAAAGAAAAAGTCTCAATCTTTATAGTGTCTTTTCTGCCTGCATCAGCAATTTTGAGAATTTGCCAGAATAATAAGTATTTCCTCCCAAGCTGGTCTGCTGACAGTTTGTTTTCCATATCTTAAACATTCTGTTCCTGAAGAATAACTCCTTTCATTCTTGGCCTATCTTGCGTATCATATTGATGAGACACAGCTGCATACAAGAGTTCATCTTGACCTGCTTGTAGATAATAAATTTCACAAGCTGCTTAGTTTATAAGAGATAAAATACTTTACTTCTGATTCTTATTAACAATGAATGCCAAGCTATATGTTTTTGCCAAGTTAGTTAACTGCGTGCACTGTACACACTGAAATGCAGAACATTTATTTTACATTTTCAGAAAAAATCCACTGAAGTCCATTTTAACCTGTTCTTAATTCTCACATTCTGTAGTAATTGGAATATTTTATCAGTATCGTACATATTCATTTAGAACATTCTGTATGCCTCGTTTCAAATTTTATGAAAAAGAAGTAGTGCTGAGCAAGTTTTAATACCTGAAATTTATTTCTGACCTGTTTTGTGAAGTTTGCACATTATAGGGATGATTCACTTCTGTATATTCCACCAGTTCCTAGCAAGTGCCTTAAGTCGTTTTAGTCATGCCGCCTCTAGCATCATGCCCTTTAGACATGCCACCTCTGACACTATATCCTTTTAGACATACCACTTCTGACACCATGTTGCTCATCTCTCTCTCTCTCTCACATAGATGACAAGCAGGTGGGGTATTTTGTTTAGATGCTTTAATACATAGACACACAGGATGGATAGCAGCATCATAAAATACAAATGAACTGGTTAACAAACAGACCATATATACATACATGCTTACATCTCAACAGCTTACTACAAAATGTCAGTTTAGTTTGCACATGCTCAGTATTTATGCACTTGTGCAAGCCCTTGGCTAACTTCTTAAAGGTACATGCACACACATTGATCTACAGGAGGTAATGTAAGTACCACTGCATGTTGCGCTATAACAAGGTAATACATCCCTATATCTCATATTTACAGTAGCTACTGTGTTAATTATGTTGGTCAAAATCTGAGCATGAGATTCAAACTGCAGTTAAACCCCTCCCCCCAAAGAACAATGACCTGCCACCTATATAAAAGTATGCACACCCTGACAAACTGAATGCTACAGCATTCCAATTCTAATCAAGCTAAACTTACCTGGACGCTCTCCTGGAATGGAAACTGTGGCACCCACATCCACAATGTATGGTGGGATGGATGCCTGTGAGCTGTTGTGTGTTCCTAGGTTCACTAGGAATTCTTCAGTGGCTGAGATTGGTTGTTCTGCTGCAGGCCCTCCACTGGTGAAACCATGATCCTGGCTATATCTGCTGCTCTTCTGCATGCAGCATTATTCATGTCTGTTGCTCGGTGTTGAACCTGCTCATATGTCCTGCTCTGATGACCTATGGCATTCACGTCATTGACAAGGTCAGCCACAGTGCTTCCCACTGTTCCCTGCTTTGCCTCCTCCTGGACAGTACGAGTTCATGGTGTTGACAGAGGGCTTCCAATATTATATCATTCTCTGCATCCACAAAAGGGGCACGACATCTGGAATACATGTTTCCTGAAAGACAACAAAATGGGAATGCATGTCAGGATCACATGCATGGAAGTACACAATGTAGAGATACAACAAGAACATAAAAGCTGGCAGTATCCACTGCTTGTTCACACATGTCATATTCCACAGCGTGCTTATATACTAAGTGTGTGGATACAACTAAGATACTGGTGATAGTCAGCTATTCCCATGTGTGCCATGACAGATAATGCTGTATGATCATGGACCCAACACTAGAGTCCATTGCAGTGTGTCTCCTAGGGGCATTCCCTCCTGATAATATGTCAAAACAACAGTGCGTAACAAATAGCAGTGTGCCATTGCAGCCACTATAAAGGGACAGTCCCACAAAACCAGTGTGCCACACTGAGAAAAAACATTCCACCCTTGATGTATTGTACATTCTCTGTAGGTGTAACAAATCTGGAGATCAATGACATGTCATTATCACAGTTCTAAGAACAGTTTAACGCTGTAATCCCTATTCCCCATAAGTATATTCACACATATGTATCATGTTGTAAACTAAAAGGTTATATACCTGATGGAGTACAATACTCCTCTGTTGATATATGCAGATAATGTTTCTGGCAATGTGTTTACTGTCTGAAGAAAGTCTCATAGAGACTGGTTCCCCATAGCCAGCTGTTTGCATTTTTAACATACTTTTCATCACCAGGTGATTGCCTATTAAACAATCTGTGGTTCTGAAATGCTAATTGCAGCCAACACAGCTGATTTGCAGTATAATCGCCAATGACATGTGACCAATGAACAAGATATAAGGCCTTCATGTAGATTAGAAGCCCTTTCTGATATGTTGTGCTGGACATTACTGGGATCAAGAGACTATTTCATCACAGAGGGTAGGCCTGTAACAGCTACTTTTACATATAGATGTGTGTGCTACAGGCTGCAGCTGCTGGTGCAGGCAATAGGCATAGGCAGAGAGTGTGAACACTTTTGAGGACAACAAGCTATAAGAGTAACTGTGGGAGCTGTGTTAGCCTCATTGTAGAGGCAGGCCCAGAGTGAGGGTACCCCTTCCACAAATTAAGGCATGTATTTAGGGTAAGTATATTAGGCAATGGTATTGCTAACAGAGTACTAGGCAACGTGTTGGTTGTGTTCTTGAGCATAAGTCAACCATTTGGGCAACTGTCAAGCCATGTGTTGCAGTGTGGTACTCATTTGGAACGTGTATGCTGGCAGTCCTTGTTACTAGCAGGGACTTCATATGTGTATGTTAGCTGTGCAGCTATGCTAATCTGTAATGTCATTATGAAAGGATTGTGTGCAGCACTCTGATATTAGTGGGCCTCATTTGCATTATCTGAGTTAAAATCCTCTGTGAATGCATATTAATGCATGACGTGACACCTTATGCACTTATAGTGTTGCTATACGAATATGTGAAGTGTGTTCCTATCTGCAGGTCTGTGAGTTCCATCAGTGAAAAACAGACATTTGATTTGGAATGCATTGTGTGGATAAAAAGTGCATTACTCAGTCATTAATTACTGGCTTCACAATAATGTAATTTAAATGCTACACATCACTGGATTTGAACCCAGGAATGTGTGTGGTAAAAGTTACACAGCATAGACTGAGCTACTGAGTCACTGTTACAGCAGATGTATTTGTCAAGCTATAAGTGCACACATACAGGCTGTGACATACTCCTTTTACATCCATCAATATGTGAATGGCTTTATATGGATGTCTTACTCCACCAGAGTCTCAGTTGAACATTTATGTTGTCATTACTGCTTTATCAGGTGTATTTCTTAATGTTGCTGATAAACATGCACATTTACCTGCTATTAGAGACCTCACTTACATCCATTATTCCATGTCTGGCTTTCTACTGGTGTACTCTTGCAACGGACTCCAAGTTACACTCCCATTTTTTCCATTACTCTTTCAGCAAGATTGCATGATGTGGCGTGATGAGTAGCTCTACTTAAACTTGCTTAATGACTGTAATTGCAGTTATTATATTTTGCTTAAACCACCTGTTTTAATTAGCAGCTGTGTGGTGTGGTACATCAATGCAGTGGTATGCAGGTGTGATGAATTTGGGTTCAAAATAGGGGACAGCTATTTATTTTGTATGTGTTAATTATCATTTGAAACACATATATCAATATAGCTCCATTTAGCTGAGCTTAGCAATGTTGTACGACATGGTGCATTGTGCAGCATTGCACAAAAAACTTTAAAGTAAAGAAAAATGGGGAGATAGGACAGTGGTGAATTGGGGTCCAAGTAGGGGGAATAACATGGTGAAAGGTATGTAGGTATGTGCAGGAAGGGTGCAGGAAAGAACCATAGCTATCCATTTCTTGCACAGCAACAACTGTGCACTTTGACAGAATTTGTAGATGACTTTGGACTCTCACCCCCAGAGAGAGGGGTGAGGACAACATAACTGTGTAGTCATGCCAGTTAGACCAAATTGTGTGTGTCCAATAGACATGTGCGAATTGGAGACCTATGTATGGGATGATATATTTTTTTTTTTTTGGGACAGGTGCCCATTTTTTTTTAAGGTGAGAGTGGAATGTTAGGGAAGGGAGATAAGTACATGTGGGGGAGGTAAGTTGGGTAGGTGAGGAAACTTTGCGGACAGACAAGACAGCAGACAGGGGTGGTTTGTGACACAAGAGAGGGGTGAACACCTTGGATGGGTAGGTTATTGTGGAAATGCAGTCCAATGTACCTCCACAAGGTAGCAGCATGACTCAACTCCCCACCCATGGAATTGTCGGCACTGCTCCATCACTGCCCTGGGGTGGCAGTGGTGGAGGCTGGGCTCCAGGGTGAGCCTGCCCCACTAGGGTGGCCAGCATGCTCTCCATCCAGAACAGGCATCATCCAAACCCACAGTACATGATCCTGTGTACCAAAACCAGCAGTTCATCATGGGTGACAGCTCCCCCTCCACCACTGGTCCCAGAGAGGGACCTGTCCCCATCCTGTGGGGTGTAACTACCCACTGCCACAGGTAGTACAGGGGCAGCAGAGGGGGAACCACCAGTCTGGGTGCCAGATGTGCCACAGCCAGAGCAGACGAGGTAGGTGGATCACCTGCAACTAGCCTACCTTGACACAATGTATAAATTAGTTATAACAATAAGTTAAGTTTAGTAATAACCAAACCTATGTTATTATTAATATAATGGAACATAATATTGGTTAATCCAAATACATATTAAGGTATACTATGTGGAACACAACATTAAATAACATAACAGTAAGTATGTCAACAGCAAGCCAGCATGAAATAACTCATGAGGCCAACAAAACAGTTAGTTTAACAAAATATATTAATATTAAATCATAATAATAAATAACAATGATAAATTAAAGTTTAACAAAAATAGTTTAACCAAATATATGAATATTAATATTAAATCATAATAATAAATAAAAATAATAAATTAAAGAAGATAAGGGGTGAGGAGAGAGAGAAAAACATACCATTAGTGATGTTGTAGATGATATCCCTAAAAAGACCATTAATACATAGTTCTGCAGGTGTATAGTGTCAGTTGTGAATACAGTGACTACAATTCCTCTATAGATGATGTAGCATGTACATACGTCTCAAGCTGTTAGCATGGGACAGTGTGGGCCAAGCACTAAGAAATGCAGGTACACAACTACATGGAACTGCTCACATCAAATGTGCATGTACTTGACAACAAAGGAGTTCTGTAAATGAATTTAATAATACATTGCATTCCAGGTAATCATTTATGTGCTAATCATGGACCAGACAGAGTGGGCGGTTGTGATTACATTACAAAAAAATCATGACAGTTGAGAAGTATGTTTGTGTACATGAAATAGACTAGACAGCCATCATATCATAGAACCAAAAAGCTGTGACTGCAGGGGACATCTGCAAATAATGTAACACCTGATTGCAGCAACCTAGAACAGACATGCAATGAATACAGCCCTACTGCAAGTATTAAGACACATTTTTATTATGAAACCACAATCCTGCTTTACACTTTATTGGTATTGCTGCTAAGTATCTGTGAAGTATACACACGATATCTGCCCATAAAGTGGGCTACCTCACCCATATATTTTCTGTTCCTGGAGTAGGAGGAAAATAGAACATTATGTGACTGAAAGTGGCCCAGAGACAGCTTTGAACCATACTGTGGGCTGTACAATACATTTTTTTAAGAAATTACTTTTGCATTCCACAGTTATTGCAGTTTTACAGTTGACTGCAGCAACATTACAATAGACATGCAAAGCATACAGCTCTACTGAAATTAAGTTATGACACCACAATCCTGCTTAACACCTTATTGCTTACTGATACTGGTATTGTTTATTTGTTATTGCACTACAGTTTTTATTGTTTATTTATTGTGCTACAGTTTTTATTGTTTATTCTTTATTGCACTACAGTTTTTATTAATTGTTTATTTATTTATTTAGTTGACATTTGTTAACCAGGTTGGTCCAGCTGAGGCATATGGCCCTTTTTCAGTGGAAACCAGTGGAGAAAAGCTCCAATTGACAGAAATAATGACATTCTATGATGAAATTTTATACATGGATCAAAAAATAAAAGTTTTAAACAATAATATACAATATTAAGAATATGAACACATATGAATAGCTAGTAATGTACAGAATTTATGTATGTGAACAAAAAAGGACAAAAATTACAAAGAAATATAGGTTTTGATGATTAGTGCTGAAAAACAAGGGTTTATATTATCTAATTGAAGACGCATTACAGCGAATGCCTCTTCAGTGACCCCTAAAGAGCAAACTGCCAATTACACGAATGGCCAACTCAGCAATTTTTTTCCTAGGGGAAAAAAATCATTGATCCAGCCAGAAACAAAACATCACTAAGAACACCTCAAATTAGGGGGAGTTGCCCCCACACCCCCTAACTAAATATACCAACTTTGAGATCGTACTACAGAGGAGAAAGGGGCAAATTCAGGCAAACAGCTAAATCAGCAATTTTCTTCCTAGGAAAAAATTGCTGATTTGGCCATTCTCATAACTGCCACTTTGCTCTTTAAGGGTCGATGAGGAGGCATTTATTGTAATTTTTGATTAGATAATATAGACCCAAAAAACAAAAGTACCTGGGGTATACAGCATGGTAGGACAGAGTGGAAGTAAAGGTTGCACATTTTTTTTAAAGAGATAACTTGCACAATGAGAGAGCAGATTCAGCAAGGATGCTATTTAAAAGGTAGCGTAGGTGAGAGTAAGTGAGTTACATACAAACAGTGAAAGTGGAGATGGAAGTTAAGAGGGAGTAATACAAGGGCAGGATTTTGAGTTTAGGAATTAGTTTTTGACTTTAGTTGTGAAGAGGCTGGTACTTTGAATACTGCAGATGCCAGGGGAAAGCCTATTCCAGGAGTACGGCACTGAGTTTCTATATAGGAGTTTGCCAATATTTTTGTTTGGTTTATAAATATCTAGTAGGTTCTGGTCAGAGCTACGAAGTGAATGAGCTGGGGTATAAAGGAGAGGGACAGGTTGAAGGTTTATATAGCAGTGAGTGTGTGAGTTGGAGCTGGGATAGAAGGAGTAGCTGTGGGAATTCAAGCTATTGAAGTTTGTTCAGAGCATGGCAGTGATGAGATTTGTATGGTTGTTCACATGCGGATCTGGCTATGTGTTTGAGTTTGGTAAGTAGGGATGACTAAAGTTGGATCAGGATAGGAGAGGCATAGAGAAGGCATGGAAGGAGAAAGGCTTGTGCAAGAGTGTGTTTGGAGTTGGGAGCTCGGAATTTCTTATTTCTATAGAGCAGACCCAATTTCTGGCTGTTGTTTTTTAATGCAGTGCTGTATAAGGATGTCAAATTTAAGCTGCTCTTTAATTATAGTACCAAGCAGTTTGGTGTGTGGCTCAGCATTGACAAGGGTGTTGTCTTGAGAGGAGATGGTAAAGATGGATTTGTGGTAGGAGAGAGATTTAGGAATTAATAGTAGGAGCTTAGTCTTTTTGGGATTAAGTATGAGTTGGTGGTAAATGAGCCACTTTTAGTCTTTTTTGGGATTAAGTATGAGTTGGTGGTAAGTGAGCCACTTTTCCACTGATGAGAATGTATTTTGGGTGAGGGATAGAAGGTTGGTGATGTTATCAGAGACAGAGAGGACAGTAGAGTCATCAGCGTATTGTATGAGGGAGGAGGTGTGCAGGCTGAGTAGAGTTTGTTAGTGAAGATGCTGAAGTGGAGAGGTCCAAGAACTGAACCCTGAGGGACATCAGTTTGGACAGGTAGAAAGGGACAGCAAGAGGATTGCCATCATACAGACTGGAGTCTATTTGAGAGGTTCATATTAAGTCAGCAAATGCTTGAAATTGCAAACGCTGCTTAATTGACCTTGTTTGAGCAAAATGGCGAAATTCCGAAAGCACGGAACAGCGATTTTTTTCCTAGAGAAAAAAAATCACTGGGCCATTTTCAGGACTTTGCCATTTCCTCCACTGTGGTGCGATCTCAGAGTTGGTATATTTAAGTAGGAGGCATGGGGGGGGGGGGTGAAGCCCCCCAGTCTATTTTGTGTTTTTTTTTTTAAGAAATCGGTGATTTTTTTCCCTGGGAAATAATTTCCTGATCTGTTCATAGGTTCATAGGTTCATAGGTAGGTACTAGGCTATTGGCCCTAGGGCCTATATAAGCCTAGCCAAAAATGTACCCTGACTTTCGCCACCCAAGAAAATTATTTTCCTGTGCCCCTGTCTAGCAGAGCCACAAAAGTGATCCCTAGGGTGAATTTCCTATTTCCCATCCAATCATCAAGATTTTTCTTGAAGAGTGCTAATGAGGAGCTCTGTTTGGCATAGACAGGTAGTCTGTTCCAGAGTATGGGAAGTCTCTGGGACAGGAATCTATCCCTCCAGCATGTTCTGTTTATTGTGGTGACAAGGTTTGGGTCCCTAGAGTGTGTAGCTCAGAGGGATTGGGATTTCTTTAAGTGGAGCATGTCCAACAGCTCTGGGTTTGACATAGCTTTGTATGTTAGGCAGAGATCGCCTCTGAGTAGGCGATATGTGACGGAGTAAAGCTGGAGTTTTTTTAGACGGTCTGCATAGGGCATCTGTTTGAGACCAGTAATCCTCTTTGTGAGGTATTTCTGTTGCCTTTCCAGTTGTTGTAGATGTCTTGTGAGGTACATACCAAAAGGGGTGTTGTACTCTATAATGGGTTTAATGAGTGACGAGTAGAGGGGGACAATGACCTCTTTTTTTCTGGATGAGAAACTTTTTGTGATGAGGTGAGCCACGTAGAAGGATTTCCTGACCACTGTGGCAATGTGATTATCAAGGGAGAGACTACTGTCCACCTGTGTCCCAAGGTCTCTTATCACATTTTTGACATTAAGTAGACTACCAGCTATGTGGTAGTTCATGGGTACAGAGTTTTTACCAAAGGGGATGACAATACACTTTTTGGCACTGAGCTTCAGGCCATGGCTTTGACACCAGGTATCTGTCTCAGTGAGACCCTTTTGTAGTATGTCCACATCGTTAGGAGTTTTAATTATGGCTGCTAGTTTGCATTCATCTGCAAACTTTGTTAGCCAAAGACCTTCTGTGTTAGCCTGTACTTCAGAGAAGTAGATACCAAATAGGAGAGGACCCAGGACTGAACTCTGCGGTACTCCACTTGTCACTGGTCTGAAGTCAGATTTGGAGTCTGCTATTTTCACAATGTGGGTTCTGTCCGTGAGCCAGTTGGCAACCCATCTTGTGACATAGGGATTTATACCTAGTTTAGTAACTTCATAGCAATTTTTTAATATAATATAAAAACATTTTTTTACACAATTGTTTATACAATTGTTATATATTTTTATATGCATTTTGTCATATACATAAATTGCACATTTTCAATACATTACATGATATTATTAATTTAGTAATACACATGTACAGTAGTGTGAATAAGTTTGTTTTTGAGTATTGTCATATTTTCAACAAAAAGTTTAATATGTTTTACAGTTTATATAGTGCTAATATGAAAGCAATATAGTTTGTATTAGTTTTATATCAAGCAGTAACGTATGTTCCACTATAGTTGTTGATTTTTTTATATGAAGTTTAGCTTTAGCGTGCTACTGACAATAGTGTAATTTTGTAAGAAGGCTCCTTTAAGAAGTTTTTTAAAATAATGGCATTTGGCGCCAAATTGTTTATTTAAATGACAGTACGCTGCATGTCAGTTGTTCTGATGAAGCCCATATGTAACTTTTTCCATTTTTGTATTTTTAATAAAAGTTCATTATATCTTGTTTTGGAGGCATCTTCTCCAGATATTTGTGGCAGTCAGTGTTTTGTATTTCAGTGCAGCATTTTATTTTCATTGACAAACGCTTCCTTTAATTCAGCTGTAGTCCATTTGGTTTGACATGGACACCGGAGATGTTGCATCCTCTGTACCTTCACCTTCAGTCAATGATGATGTTTCCAGACTTCGGGAGGAAGTAGCAAACTTAAAAGGTGAAGTCCATAGATTAATTGAACTGTTTGCCAACACGGGGAACACAGCAGCTGTTCATCAGCAGGGAGAGGTTCCTACTACTGCAGGTGTTAATACCCCAGTGGCTAGTGATGTTAACAAAGGCGAAACCAGTGGCAAGTTGAACAACACCACAGGTGGCGAATGTATTGGAGTATTAAATCAACCTAAAGACAACGCTTAAGGGGATGCAACTTTTACATCTTCTTACATTCCGAATGGACAAGGTGCACATCTTAGAGTTGGGAATGCTATTGATTTATTAAACACACAAGCTCACTCTGAGCCACACACCAGCAATAGAATGAATTTATCAGACTTCACATTCGATTTCTCATTATATGAGTATGAGGAGGAAGCAAAACGCATGGGGACTAAACCTAAGAGAACATTACCTAAGAAAACTTATTCCCAAGTTATGGGGAATGCTGACAATCATAAGACAAAGGATAAAGGTACTGTTAAATCTAGTTTTGAAAGAAACAATAACATTTAGACTGTCTCTTGTGATAGAAGGAATACAGACAAGTGTTTGAACAAGTTTTTTCAAATGAAATGTGGTTTTGATACATTTATTAAGGACAAAACTGAGCCCAGTTGTTCTGTACTTCAATCAGAGGATACACTTAAAGACATTATATTTTCCCTCGGGAAGAAGTTACAGACTATAGCTGGTTTTAAGTTAGATAATGCTTATCTTAACAAATGTTTAACATTGAACATAGTACCTATGGGGTTGCATTTCTTTAAACACCCTATGGGGATTGATATTACGGAAGATAACAAGGGGGAGTTCAACCTCTTGTTTGACCAGTTTGGTTTTAATTTTATGAAGTTTTTGATCAAATTTAATGATGAAAAATTGTGTAAAATTATGAATGAAGTGGAACAACTTAACAGTTTGATTGTTAATGATTTATTATTTTCACAGTGGGAGACATTATATTGTAAACAATTTAACTATGCTGAAAAGATGATACAGAAAATCCATGACAAAAAAAGTAAGAAAATTAATAGAGATGTTGAGCAGTACAAGTGGGGTACAGCATATGTATGGAATTTAAATAAACACAAGGATAGCACAAGAAATTACAGATCCTTGTATAAAAGGGATACATGGATTGGAATGATGGTAATGGACCTAATGGGGCTTTCAACAAATATGAGAGAGACAAAATTTCAGAGAGGTTGGAAACAAGACCAACATCCAAAGTGGAGGAGGGAGGGGAAGTGGCAATCAGATCTCTACCCTCCCCCAACTCAAAGTCGGTACAAAGACCTGTATTGGAGGAAGGGGGACAGCTAACAACCATTATTGACCCTATCACTAGCATTTGTACTACTGTAGGAACAGGTGGTGAGGATACCAGTACAGTTAATAATATCATGGTTAATAATATTACAGTGGATGGTGTTATACATAGTTATAAGAATTTTAAAATCTACAATTACACAACCCTAACTTTAGATACTGTACATTTTGATCTATTATCCCGAGGGATGAAGTGTATTCCTACTACACATTTTCATCTAGCTGACTGTTTAAGTGAAATTAAAATGTTTATGAGGAAAATCAACCTAGATATTTTTTTCAAGGATGGAGGTAGTAGTGTTAATGAACACATACGCAGTGGTAGAAATATGCTCAAGAAGAAAAGCATTTTCATCCCTCCCATGCATACCAGCGTAGCCATATATGAAAAATTGATTACCAAAGAGGTTTATAAGTTTCAAAACACATTTAGAACTTATAACAACAACAGCAATTTAAACATTGATGAATTAAACACTTTAAAAGAACTTAGGGAAGACTCTACTATACGAGTTATGAAGCCAGATAAAGGGGGAGGTGTGGTCATTTACGACATTCTTGAATATACCACCAAAATGTATGAGATATTACAGCAGTCTGGCAATTATGAGATAGTATCAATTAATGAAATCAACATAGCCTACAAGCGTATAGACTCATACATTGAGAAATTTTTGATTGATAATAGAATTACAGTGGATTTATACAACTATATCAAGGTGGATTATCCTCGATTAGCCACCTTGGTGGGAATTCCTAAAGTACACAAAGACACCAGTGACCCCTGTTTCCGTCTGATCATTTCTGGTAGCCAATACAAAACATTCCCCTTAGGTGTTGTTATTGACACGTGGCTTAAACATCTATATGGAAAAAATCCATATATGGTAAAAGATTCATGGGAATTTTTAGCTAATTTTCCAACACATTTGTGGAAAGAAGACCTTGTGTTTGTTATGATAGATGTTATTGAGCTCTTTTCATGCATTCTCAAGCATGAAGGTATGGAGTCATTTTGTAACAGTATTAGAAAACATGCTAATCTAGATTGGGACAAGACATGTTTGATTTTAGATTGTATGTCCCTGGTACTTGAACATAATTACATTTACTACGAGGGCGAACATTATCGTCAAACCAGGGGGGGTAGCGATGGGGGCAGCTTGTGCCCCCATCTTTGCCAACCTGGTTATGCTAGATTGGGAATAATCTAAAGTATTTAACAGTGAATATTTTCAGCATTTCAAATATTATTCTAGGTTTTTAGACAATATATATACATTCTTTGGGATGGTAAATTAGATTGTTTAGACATTTTTATACATTATTTGAATCATAGTAGTGAGTTTTTAAGATCCACTCATTCTAGTAATAGGGTAGGATTAGCATACTTGGACACTTACATTTTCAAAGGAAATGAGGGTTTTCAATCATGTATTTATAGAAAAAACACCTTTTCAAATGGGTACTTGGAATACATGAGTAACCATCCTAGGAAACTGCTATACAACATATACAAGGGACAATGTATTAGAGCAGCCCGCATGACATCAGATCATACAGACATGGTGAAAGAATTGAATTTCATTACTAGCCTTTTTCAGGAGAGGGGGTATAGTGTAAAGATGATGACAGATGTCAAATCTTACATTATTGATGAATGGGGTAAAAAATATCCATCCCTTTTGGATATTAAACAAAGAAAGACTAGAGCTAAAAGTTTACACAGACCTGGACCCATTAAGGGGGAGATCTATCAACAGGCCTGTATTTTGGAGTACTGACCCCATGTCAACAAAATTAAGAGCATTTTAACTAAGAATTGGAATGTACTGCTCATTGATCAAGACATTACAGATATAGTAGGAAGTAGACCAACGTTTGTGTATAAGATGGGTAACAATTTGAAGAAGTATTTAGAACACAGAATTGAGGGTAGGTCCCAGGATGTTGTAAAACACACAAAGAAATGGGGAAGATGTAATCAGTGTGTATATATTATGGAGGATCCAGTATTAACATTAGATAATATTAATAAAACACATATTAGATTCAGGCAGGGCAACTGTAATTCTAAGTATGTGGTATATATGGCCAAGTGTATAGTATGTACAGGATACTATATAGGAAAAACGGAAAGATTTTTGAAAAAAATGTATTTATAATCACATCTATAGTATTAGTAAGAAAGATGTGAATAATGCCCTATATAGGCACACTGAAAAGTGTGGAAACACACATAAGTTCAAGTTTGCAATCTTAGAAAATGTCAAATTAGACCCTAGGGGAGGGGATATTAAGGCCACACTTGGGTATAAGTTTGGTGGCAACTGTATACAGATGCTTCAACATTACCAGGTCTCAATGATCATATACCCACTAAATCTATTCTGAAAGGAAGATTTTAATGTATAAGGGACCATAGTTTTTAGTTTTCAGGTTGATTTAGCCCACTATAGGTTCGTATGTGTTTTTTTCTTCAGTCTCAGCTGCTGGTATTTTAGTGTCTTTTTAGTAATTTCTTAGCAATTTTTTAATATAATATAAAAAAAAAAATTACACAATTGTTTATACAAGAAGGCTCCTTTAAGCAGTTTTTTAAAAAAATGGCATTTGGTGCCAAATTGTTTATTTAAATGGCAGTATGTTGTATGTCAGTTGTTCTGATGAAGCCCAAATATAATGTGTGAAAGCACTTAACTTTTTCCATGTTTGTATTTTTAATAAAAGTTCGTTATATCTTGTTTTGGAAGTATCTTCTCCGGGTATTTGTGGCAGTCAGCGTTTTGTATTTCAGTGCAGCATTTTATCTTTTGAACACCAAAACTTTGTTTTTATAGAATTCTGTGTTATACATATGAACCTTTTCAAAATGGTCCATAAACAAAATTGCATACACGGGGACATATGATGCCCCCATCGCTGTCCCTTCCTTCTGCAGGAAATATTTGTTGCCAAATACAAAACAATTATGAGCTAAAGAGAACTCTAACAAGCGAACAAGGAAATCGGTGCATGGGCCTTCCCCTAACATGCATTTCACTGCCTCCAAGCCCCACATGTGCTTGATATTCGTATACAGTGATTTAACATCTACGCAGGCCCAATAGTAATCTTGGGACCATTTCTTGCCTCCTATCATATCTGCTAACTCTTTTCCAGTCTTGATGTGTGATATACTTTTGCTCAAATAACTTTTAAGATGGAAACCCAAAAATATACATACATTTTGCAGGAAGGCCCCTTTCCTCGACACTATGGGTCTGCCTGGTGGATTGTTCATACATTTATGGATCTTGGATCTCCTTAAAAATAGCATCCTTGGGGTTACTTATATATAGCTTGTTGACATCTGCTGAACTCAAGAAACCAAGCCTCTCACCCCTCTCCAAAATCTCCAGCAGGGAAGTATTAAACTCTGAGACTGGATTATGGGTCAGCTTTTTATATACTGTGTTGTCTTCCAACAAATTCAAAGCCATCCTGTCATACTGTATTTTATTCATGACCACCCAGTTGCCCCTTTATCTGCATGTGTTAAAACATAACTCTCATTGGTGAGCCTTATATGTTGTAAAGCATCCCACTGGTTCTTTGTTATATTAAATGACCTGAAATGCTTTCTAAAATGCTCATATTCCATTTCAACATGTCTACACAGAACACTTTCAAACACACAAACATTAGTGGACAACTTGGGTGGCATGAAAGAACTTTTATACAGTACTTGTGGCATTAGCATTTTACCATAACCAGTAAAAAATCTGACCCCTTCATTACCAGTGGATTCTTCCCCCATCTCTTCATCAAATTCAAACTGCCCTTCGTAGTCATATACAGACAAATTTAACAAACTGTCATCATCATTTTCAGTATCAGTATTAGCATGTTCCTCATTAATATTTACACTATTATTGACATCATAACCACCAGATTGGTCAATCCCCTTTTGTTTATTATCAAAAAATATTTTTAAATGCAACTTATGACAAAACAAATGAATTCCAAAATCACATCAGCAAGGCTGGGACAATATGTGGGGATGAATTTAGACCCTTTATCCAACACAGACAAAATGTCCTGGTCTAACTGCAAATCAGATAAATTCATAATTTTTAAATTGTCCATGTTGTAATCATTAACACTACAATTAAAGTTCAGAATAAATGTCCTATTTTCATTTCCAGCATCTCTCTCTCTCCAGTGGGTGTTAATTTCTCTTTCTCCTACTTCTGTTGTTATGACCATAGTAGCCTCCCCCATTCGGATTACCACCATTGGCGTTGGAACTCCCCTGACACTTACGACCTCGGCCTCTGCCACTTTCCGGATTCTCCTTCCTTGGCCCCAGCTCCATCGAATTTCCACTGAGTTCTTCTAATAACATACTCTTCTTACTGCTACTCGATGCCAACTCCCCTGATGATACTGAGGAGTCATGAAAATCCTGGTTCCTGTTGCCCAATTGATGTTCCTTCTGTCTTCCTTTCATCTCCTTCCATTGCCAATGCAAAAATCAGATTGTTTCTATAATCATTAATGTCTCTTTGTAACTTACCCTTCTTTCGAAAGGTTATTGCCTCCTCCACCTTATCTACTTTATCCTTGATAGTTTTTGTTTTAGCTGTTGCTGAGCATTTCATTAGATTTCATGAAGGCTCAGAAAGATCCTTCTTTTTTAATGTGTTGGCCAAGCCCAAACACCAGAAAGAGGATGAATTAACTAGCAATTTATCTTTGTTGGAAACTAAATGTATTATTAATTTTAAAACCCTATATCCAAGGGATCTAAATAAGGACTTAGATTTGAATGTCAGAACTTAAAGGAATGAATTAAAACTCATTTATGCCTGGTATGAAATGGTAAGGGGGAGTTTATATTAATGGCTTCATATTTCTGTCTTGCGCTTATCTAGTTGTAAATACATGTATACATATGTATATACATTGGTGGTGTTCATCTGACGAAATTTGGTCTTCATTGTAATTGATTTTGAATATTTTTATATATATTTATTTATTTTCTTTCCAAAGTAAATTGTTAAAAGTGTTCTTTATAAAAAGTTGTGCACATTAAATTTTTATAATTTGCAATCGAAAGTTTATTTAAAACACTATATGCGCTTTAATGTGATTAATTGAATAACTGACTTTAAGTTTAAATAGATGTAATTATTTTAATAATGTCATAATATTTAAAAAATGTCTGCTTGGTGTAAAATTTATTCCTTTTTTTTTCAAAGAATTTTATTAAATAATTATTAAAATGAACAAATATTTCCATGAAATTATAACATTTTTTCTTTAAAGTTAAAAAACAAGAAAATAAAAAACAAACCTTCTAATATATAAACCACTGTAACTAAACTATGTACAAAGTCGTTCATCATGCAAAAAAATTTTCTTAATGTAGCTGTAGCATTAATAAAAATCATCTTTTTGCATAAATTAATAAACTATTTTTCTAGAAGTTCATAGATGATATTCCATGAATTATATAATGTAGTATTCCTAGATGATCTGGATTTAATAGTTAACATTTCCAAATTACACGTTTCAAGGAGTATATTTTTAAATTCCAAAAATGTAGGTGATGTACTAGATTTCCAATCCTTAGTAATTGTTTCTCTAGCTATAGATAGTATAGACCAAACCAAAGGGTATTTATTCTCTTTTACACAATCAGGAACAGGGGTATTAAATAAAACAAGTGATTTAGATATAAAGAAATTATCAGTAAAAATTGTTTGCAACAAATTATTGATATCATCCCAAAATTTTCTTAACTATATGCAGTTATAAAACATATGAGACCAGTCAGCATTCAATTCAATATTACATCTCCAACATGTTATATTATTTTTAGAAAATATACTTATATTATGAGGAGTGATAAATGATCTATTTAAAAATCTCCATGTGAATAATTTTCATTTTAAAGAAGAAGTAGTCATACTTGCTGATTGTAAAATATTAAATTTATCTTTCTCAGAAGGGGGATTATTATTAATTAAAGAAAAATATTTCCAATAATTATCTGAATGTGTATCTAAATCACATTTAATTGCCCTATAAATGTTTGATAACTTGTTATTAGCAGGAGATTTATGCAAAACTGACAAAATCATATATTGTATTAGTTTCGGAATTTTTTTTCCTAATTATAGGAGACATAGAATCCAATTTATTTAATACATATTGTCTAGTTTCTTGAAGCTCTAACCATAAACAAGAATCAAGTTTATAATCTTCCAAGAGTAAACTATTGGATTTTATCTCATTATTTATCATCATTTGATGCCAAAATGTGAAATGCTTTTGCTGAAATATAGACATTTTTGTATAATCTGAGGAGAAAATAGATCTGTGTGTAGGCTATAGGGAAGAGTAAAAAAAGCCAATGCTTATATATATTATATTTAAATATAAAATTTTAAAATGATTTTAAAAGAAAAACTGTATACTTAGAATTAAAACTCAGAGAAGAAAATTCAGGAATATAATCTTTTAACCTCCAAATAAATGGATTATTAATTATATTTAGCTTATAGGAACTGTTTATATCTTTGGTATTTTGTGACAATACCTCTATAAACTCTTTCCACTTAGCAGTGTATTCCACATCAATGAGGTGAGAGATTGTATTGAATACTGATGAAATTGAATACATTTCTAAATTTGGTAAGGCTATATCCCCATTATTCCAATTATACATATGGTATGTTAATGCAATCCTTGGCTTATTTGTTAACCACAAAAATTTCTGAATCATTGAATTAATTTTTTTAATTATTTGGTAAGAAGGAGGTATAGATAAAGATTGAATTATATATAAGATTTTGGGGAGAAGGGTCATCTTTATTATTAAAAGTTTATCATCCATAGAAAGGGTAATTTGTTCCATTTATTTATTAAATTTTCTATCTGTAATAGACTTTTATTATAATTTATTTGAATGGTATATTTAATATATTGTTAGTAATAATTATACCTAAATATGCTATGTGTTGAGACTGAGCTATATATTCATTATATTCATCGGGTATATTGTATTTTTTTGAACCTGTTAAAATAATTTGTGTTTTATTATTATTAAAAGTAAGGCCGGAATTTTTTGAAAATATTCCATGTTTTTAAAAAGTTTTTGTATAGATTCCCTTCTACTCCCAAGAGTAATCAATATGTCATCTGCAAACATTTGTATTGTAGATGATATAGTGGGGTTTAACTTGTATCCTTCAATATCTGTATCATGTCATATTAAATTTGCCCATGGTTCCATAACTAATGAAAAAAGTACCTTTTACTATTGGTATATTTTGAGATATACTAGTACCAATTTTAACATAAGCATGGCTACCTTCACATAACAGAGTGATAAGATCGATAAAATTATTGGAGAAATTTAATTCCTTTAATAGAGTGTACAAATATTCCCATGTAACTGAGTCGAAAGCACAATTTATATCTAAACTAACTAGGGTTAAGATTTTTCACTGAATCAGTTAAAGTTAATATTCTTTTAATGTTATCATATGAAGTTCTCTTTACTATAAACCCTGTTTAATCACTATCAACTAATTTGGGTAAAAGTGTTTTAAGCCTTTCTGCATAAATGGACATAAATAATTTGTAATCAGTGTTTAATAGGGAGATGGGTCTATAGGAGGCACACTTAGAGGGATCTTTGTTAGATTTTAAAATAGGAGGAATAAAAGTGTATTTCCAAGAAGGTGGAATTATATTTTTGTCCTGTACAAGATTAAATGCTTTATAAAGGAATTTTAGAGCATTTATAGGTAGCAATTTGTAAATTTCAGGAATGATGCCGTCATTACATGGTGCTTTATTTTGCTTTAATTTGGTAATGTGAGTTTGAAGTTCTTTGAAAGATTTGTTTATCAATAGAAATCCCTTGTTCCTCTGAAAGTCTTGTTTTAGTGTATTTATTTATACATGTTTTTATTTCCTCTTTAGAGTTAATATCAGTAGTTGCTTGGTTGATGTTTATAAAAAACTCTCTAAATTCAGTTAATATATTATGAATTTCTGATACCATTTTTCCTTTTTTAGGGAGAATATTTCATTAATATGATTAAATCTATTTAATCTTTTCATTTTATTAGCAAGAATTTTTAAGGATTTAGGGTTAGAAGAGAAATTTATAAACTTGAATTTTTCTATATAGATCACAGTTTTATGTTTTAATTGTTTGTGTCTTTTGGCTTTTCCCATTTTATGTTTTAATATTTCTAGATATTTATTATTTAATATATTTATTTCTTTTCTTTTATCTGATATATCTTTATCACCCATATTACTAAGTTTTAAAGTGTCTAATTTACATTGTATATCTTGCAGCTCTTTATCCCAAGCTTTCTTTTTTTTTTGTTGTACCAATTCAATATCCTACCATATAGATAAGCTTTTATGGCATCCCATATGTAAATTTCTGATATATCATTAGTATTGTTAAGTTCTAAAAAATTCTGTACTTCTGTAGAAATGAAATCATTAAAATCTTTTAATTTTGTGATATAAGCTGGGATTTAGTTTATATGAATATTAAAATGTGGATTGACTACCACTTCAAAAATTATAGAATTATGATCTGATAAAGGGCATGAAATCACTGCTGATTTGTTTAAGGAATCTGTTAAATTATTAGAAATAAAAACTCTATCTATCCTCGAGTATGAGTTATGTCTATGAGAAAAAAGGTGTAAAACAAAGAAGTAGTATCTGCAAAATAATTTATATCTTTCAAACAATAAGTATCTGAAAAGTCTTTTAATAATTTAGATGATGTAGATATTCTTCTCTTCCCATTAGTACTAGAGTCTTTGTAATCTAGAATACAATTGAAATATCCTGCCAAAATAATGTTCCCTTTAGAGAATAGTACAATTTGATCTAGATGTTGTTTCACTGTGTTTATCCCTATCCCTGGGATCCAATATATGTTAATCAATGTGAAAATTTACTGTTTATTTCTATGGTGACTGCACAAAACATTCCTTTATTATCCTTATATGTATCTATTATTTTAGGAAAAGGCATTATGCTGTTCCATAGGATAGCTACTCCTCTCTTTTTCTTAGTATGTTCAGAACTTACTAAAATCATATATGTTTTAGATTCAAGTCTGAATATATCCTCTGTTATTAAGTGAGTTTCTTTTGAAAATACTAACTGGGATTTATGTAACTTAAAATATCTAGTTAAATTCCTACTTTTATTAGGATTATTTAAACCATTAATGTTAACTGATATACCTTTTAGTGTAGTCATTGAAAATTAAATGATGTAAATATAAACATACTGATCTAAGAAATACACAAGAATATATCTAATAGGAATACTATTATGATCATTAGAACAAACATAGTGTAAGAGTATCATATTCTTAAAATTAAGGTTGTTTCCTATGACATAAGATATGAATGTCTGAAAAGTTATTAGAAAATATTTATGACATAAACATGAAATGAAATAACTAACCCAAACCCCTCTGGAGTTTAAAACTCCTAACTCTAATGACATCAGCCACTCGAATCAACCTCCTATCAAAAGCAGCATCCAATCAGCACCTGCCTAAATGTCTATAGTCATAACTATAAAAATAAGGCTTCTCATCAATAACATAAACAATTTTTTGTATGAACCAAATATATAGATATAATGTTGTGTCAATTAGTAAATTAATGACAGCTACATCTTAGGAATAAAGTACAGAATTTTCTTACATTTGTTAGTAGGTTATTAAGAACCACTATGATCTATTAGTTCACTCTTCTGTTTTAAAGTGATCACATTTGATAAGAACCTTAAAAAGAGACTATGGCATTATTTTATTACTGAAATATGGCTAATAAAGGCTGAAGTGTGATATACAGTACTGCCATAGGTGATCAGCTAACTGGGACATAGTTGTAAATGAATCACCTAAGGGCCTTCAATAACCACTAACATTGGCAGCTAATAAATAAGATGGTAATAAAAGTGATTTTACTAAAAATCAACTAACATACTGATTGTTCTGAAAGAAATGAATACTGCATTTCTTTGCCAGAAACCAAATATAGTGATTTCTCATCAAGAAGTAAAACCAACAACATCCTGCTAGTTTTCTTATAACCAAACACCCCGGTGCAGTCTCTCATAGAAGAGTGACTAATAAACCTTAAAAGTCTGATCTTCCAGTCATTGCATTAATTTGAGTTACCTCAAAGGGTCCATCACCATACTGAAAACTAGTGAAAAGGTCATATTAGTTCAAAGAAGCAAGGTGCTTAAATAGCTCCTGTATGCTATATAAAAGCCTTATTTAAATATAATGAGCTTTTTATTATTCAATTATAGCTTATACTATCTTTGAGTTTTGAAAAGCTATTTCATTAACAAAACAAAAGATGAAAATTTCACATTTTCTAATGATAAACAGATCTAACTATTTTTAATGCACCTGTCCTTGCAATAATATTGCTGCCTATGTGGTACATCCCTATCAGCCTATTACACAAATGCATTCATAAAATAACTGAGATAACCTATTATATACATCTATACATTTAATATTTTGATAAATACTTCATGAATATTTTCTCAGCAAGTCAATAGTTATAAAAAATGTACATGCAATACAAGTATATAAACAGCTTGTAGCATTATTAAATCTTTCAAAAATGCACAAATCACAACTAGTATTTCTCATCAAGATATCAGCACCCTTGTCATATATAAAGCAAATATTTTATGAGAATACTATTCGTATATAAATACATAAGGCTCAAGAATACCTATGATGATCAGAAAAAGTATTTAGGCTACATGCGTAGTATAATCCCTATTTATTTAAGAGATTATTGCATATAATGTCTTACAATAAGTTGAAACTAGTAATCTAGTTATATCTTCTTTCCGTATGCTGTATGAGGAAACAAATTTGATTCAGTAGCTTCCCGGTGAGGATCAGAAGATCAATTTACTTCCGACGCCTTCATGATGATGTTTTAAGAAAGCTCCGAGCTTTCCAGCCGCGATGGATACCACAGTCTCGAGCTCATCATGAAGATAAAGCTTTCAAAGTTCCGGCGGGAAATAGTAAGTAAAACATTACTTAACTACATATAAGGCAATGTCTCGAGACTCCCTCTATACCGAGAGAGATGAGAAAAAAAAAAAAACCTCGCATACACAACACGAAGCAATGACAGCTATCAAGCAAAGCTTCACCACACTATCAACCAGACTCTCCGGTTAATCTCCGACCAAAGCACACAGGCACCAAAACATACAATTAACACAAACAACACCATACATGTCTCTACAGTACTAGAGCACCAAACCAGAGCCTCCAAATAAACACACCAACAACTCGGAAATTACAACAAAGCCTTACCATTACTCCAGCCACACTGCCACTCACATCCCGGGTCAGAAGTACCATCACTAGCACAGCAATTCTGCAACTATACATCAGGCCATCATACAAGATTCCTTTATCAAACAATTAACGATAAATCAACTAAAATACAAATACAGCAATTATAACTAAATAAAAGTTTTACAACCACTATAAGAACCAAAATCAAGATAAACAAATACGCCCCCTAATGATAAGCACCACTACAAGACATCCGGAAGCATAGATATCCAAGACAGGAGAATCACTGCATCCATGGGAATCAAACCAATAAACATTAAGATAATTGACCTTAAACAAATAGTACAAATGAAAAAAAAAAAATCCCAACAAACGACTATTCTACAAAACAAAATAGACAACTATTTAGTTAAGCAATTTACATTATATTAAATATAATACCAAAAGCTCATCTGGATGTCCGGTTTCATTTCCCCAACTGAGTGAATCAAGTGCAAATATGTACTTGTTATGATTCATCTTTTTGATTTTTTTTTAGGGTCCAATGTTTTCCAAGTGTTGTTCTCAGCATTCCTTTTAAGACTAGGACTGGCCCACTCCATTTCATCTACTTTTTCCAGTATGTTATTAGATTTTATATAAGTTATTGCATTGTCTAGGTCGTCAAAAATTTTAAAACCATCTTGATAAAATATTTTCAGTCTTGCAGGAAAAAGCAAATGGGTTTTTATTTAATTCTTTTTTAGTTCTCTAACTAAAGGCAAGAACATTTTCCTTTTTGATAATACTGAAGAAGGATAGTCATTATCAAAGCGTATAATATTGTCCTTCAGTTTGATTGGGGATTTTGCCCACGCAGTCTTTAGTACCATTTCCTTATCATGGGCTGATAGGAACTTTACAATAACAGATTTAGTATAATTACTCTTGGTGTTTTTAGAAGTCACCATTGATCTATGGGCTCTTTCAATACCATATGAAAGAGCCTCCAGCAGTTCAAGTACTTCAGGCAACCAGGAAGATAAAAATATTTCCATATTATTTCCCTCTATGTTATCCAGTAAGCCAAAAATTCTCACATTATTCCTATGGGACCTGTTCTCAAGGTCATCAACCTTTGTCTGAAGAAGAGAATTTTGCTTTAACAGGAACTCAACATTATGTTCACTCTCCTGAATTCTGTTATCCATATCACTTAATGCAGTTTCCATTCCTGAAATCTGCTTCCTCTGTTGCAATAAATCTTCATGTAGAATGTCCATTTGGGAGAACACTTTTCTTTGAAATTGTCAATTTTTATATCCATTTTGTCTATCTTGACACTTAGTTCCTGAATAGTGGTTAGTAATGACTGTAGTTCTTTTTTTATAGTTGTCTCTTGATGAGAAGATTTAGTGAAGCTCATCATGTTCTTTTACTGTATTACTTCCAAGTGTAACTTTGACAGGAAAACTTAAAATCTACTTGAATTTTTTTATATACTACCCTAATATATATTTTAAAGAATTAATTAAAATAAAAAAACTAATATTAGGGAAGTTTATATCAATATTTCCTGTCAATAAAGTTCTGTAAAGGCAGAGCTGCTAAGAAAAGCTGCTACTCTGTGCTCATCTTGGCCACACCCCCTAAAATGTATTTCTTGAAGGTGTAAGCCATAGGTACCAGATACACCAGTAAAGGGTTTTCGTTATATCCTGGTGTGGTGCATGTATACATTTTTCTATGATTTTGGAGAGTGGACAGAGAATGGCAATGGATCTATAGTTAGACAGATCTGTGGAGTTACCTCCTTTGTGAAGTGAGATGGTATAGAAAGATTTCCAGATATTGGGGACAGAGGCTTCTTGGATAGATCTGTTAACTATTATAGAGACAGGGCTGCAAGTCTGAGAAAGTGGGGAGGGAGGTTGTCAGTAGAGGGAGAGGAGGGATTTAGTTTGAGTAGAAGGGATTTTATGTAAGCAGTGGAGACAGGGTTAAGAGAGAAAGGGATAGAGCTACTAATAGTGACTGGGGTGTGAGAGAGGATTTGATTTTTGGCTGTTTTTGTTTAGTTTATTAATAGATTCAATGAAGTGGGCATTAAGTAAGGAGGCAATTTCTTGGGAAGTGCTGTCAGGATAGGGATTGGGAGTGGTAGGTTCACCAGGGTGTAGAATTTTATTGATTGAGAGTCAGAACTTTTTAGGTTTGACTTATGAGTGAATTGGGCATCATAATAGTATTTTTCTTATCCTTATTGATTTGCTTCTTTGTTTCAGAGTTCTTTATATTTTTGGAGAAGGTGGGGGGCAGATTTTGTTTTTAGCCATAGTTTCCAATACTTGGCCTTTTCCTTCATGAGAGTGAGGGTGTATTTAGAGACTCAAGGAGAGTAGGTTGTTTTGACTCTGATTTTTCTTACAGGGGCTAAAGAGATGATGAACTCAAGGAAAGTGCTATTAAACTGTACTACAGTTATCATAATATATCCATACTTACCACACTCACAGTGCATCCTGGCCAGGCACCCAGCATGGGACTGCATGTTGCAAGCCCCTTCAGCTGCAGCTGCTGGAGGAGAAGCACACCATTATGCATACCAGTTTTGCACAGATTCAGCTTGTATTTTAGTAAAGTAGTGGCAGAAATGCTTAGATATGTCTAGGGCATGCCCATCCCTGACCTCTTGGACCCAGGTGTCTAAAGTTCCCTCTTTCTATGTTTCAGGTCATCATAGTGGTGACAACACTGCTCACTGGTGTGGGGGATACCAGTAGAACTAGTATGATCCCTGGCCAACTGATCTCAGGCTTCAGCCTTACTTTTGAGCCCTAGTAACTGCCCTGCAATAAGTTTTAGTTACTGCATTATCTGCTGCCACAAAACCAGACTCCATCTCAGTTTGTTGCTGCTTTTCTCTTTTACTTTCTGTTACTGTAATATTTAACTGCTGCATTATTTGCTGCCACATTACCTGATTACTGATTACTTTTCTACATTACTATCCTCAGTACTTCTGAAAAAGTTACCTGGCATCTCACCCCATGAAACAGCAGAGGTCACCTGGATCATCCTGCTCAGTTATTTTTAACAGACTATCATCTGCAAGCCCCAGCCCCCCCATGCCAGTTCTGTTGTCTGCACCACTTCAACAGACTTGCATACTTCCTTTTTGGAGACAGCTAAAATCTGCACATTTGTAATATCCACCATGCAAGAATCTTTATTTACATTCTGAATCTCCATATTGAATACATTTTTCTTCATATTCTTACTTTCCACCTCCAAACTCTCCATAGCTTTCCTCTCTTCCTTCATGCTGCTGCTTGCCTTAGGTCTCTTTCTTGTGGCTGTAAGTACCCTCCAGGACCATCTAGCAGCTGCAAAGAGCAGGGGAAGTACCCAATGCCATGGCCAAATTCCCCCAAGTAGTATAAATAACACCTCAGGTGCCCCTTGAAAAGAAGCTAGTAACCTGGTGAGATTAACTTGGCCAATAAAAAATAAATAAAAACATAGGCTCTTTTTTAGTTCATTAAATGCTTCAAGAAACTACTTCAGCTTGACAGGAGCTTTCCCTATTGTAAAATCAATCAGACAACAGGCAATAATTACAAAACTAGCC
>NC_056731.1:1379003651-1379038651 GCF_019279795.1 Protopterus annectens
GCGTGTGTGTATAAAACATACCTCAGAACTGTCAAGATTTAGCTTCATAGCTTTGGTCTGATTCTCATAAAATTTGTGTTTAATTCTGACAAATCACAGAGGATTGAAGTCACAGTAATGACACGCACGCACACACACACACACACACACACACACACACACACACACACACAGACACACACACACATATATATATATATATATATATATATATATATATATATATATATATATATATATATATATATATATATATATATATATATATATATATATATATGAGTTTCAGACTTCAGAAAATGCATGCTAACATAAACCCTGTTATTCTAACAACTTTCTAAGTTAAAAAGAACAATATTTAAAATATATCCCTATTTTTGGGCCATTGTATCTCCATTATTTTAGGTTTTGTCCAGATTTCTTGCACTAAGAGGTTGAGAAGTTTGCATACCTTTCAACTGTTCAGATTTTTGCAGAATGCTCAGATTTTTGCCTCATATTTGTGGCCTATTCCTCATAAAGTTTGTGGTTTTCTGGAAAGTCGCTGAAGATTGAAATAATGAAATAATGTCATACATTTGAATTTCAGACTTCATTTCCTTCAAAAAATGCATGCTAAGACCAATGCCATTATTCTAGCAACTTTCTAAGTCTAGAAGAGCAATATTTAAAATGTGTCCCTATTTTTGAGCCTTTCATCCCCCCATTATTTTAGGCTTTGTCCAGATTTCTAGTGCTAAGAGGTTGAGAGGTATGGAGGTATGGTATTTAATGTTGTAGTTGGTGGGGGGGGGGCAGGTTAGTCAGTTAACTTGATCAGGCTTGAGCCTGTGACTTGATTATGGGAGACAAGAGCCTGGATCTTCTATACTGACTACCAGACTGCTATTGGTGGACTGTAATGACAGAAGTTTGAGCAGCCTTTTATGGTTAACATTTTCTGAAATTGGTAGATTTATTATTGGTTCATACAGTTTGTTTCATTGCTTACTGGAAGAATGTTCAATATTACAAATGTAAAACACAGTATAACAAGTGGTGCTTTTTTTAAAGTATAGCCAACTGTTTGTTACAAATCTAGCAATTAATTGCTACAGTTTATACCCCACACTGGGCACTACACTGGTCAACTTTAACCTAACAAAAAAAAAATTGCTTTTTGCAAAGGGCCGTGGACCTCATCATATACATCACCGAGTATAATGCCCCCTTCTGTATGTACCTGACTTGACACATGCAGCAAATGGAATGTCCACAAAGGTTCTGTACAACAATGCAAAGCATAAACACAATGTCCTATGCAGGTCACCTCAAAGCCTGATCTCTATACTTGGTATCCTACAGACTACTGACTGGCAATCTATGCCTGGCATACAAGGCAACCCTGGAGCCCACTCTGATTAACCTTGTGCATACCATAAAACAAACAGCATCAGAACTACTAGATCTAAAGACCTACATTTTGCTTGTGACATAAATAGGACATTTTGGACAGACAGATATGTAGTTCTCAAAATTCTCATTCTCCATAAAAGGCTCCCCTTTCCTGTAAAGCAAAGTCCCTCCCTAATTCTATTTAAGTGTAACTTGGACCATTGAATGGGATATCAAAAATTCACCCCTGGTCTAGCACCTATGTCTCAGATGGTCACAGGCAATCAGTAAAGCATGTCATAACCAACAATAACCCCCATATATAGGTCTAAACATAACTTGTGGGACACATATGAGTTGCACGACTTGGCTTATAAAGGCCCTAGTGGTCATTGCTTAGTATGCATCTATGAACCTATGATCTTACATTATAAGCACTTGCACTGCAAGCCTATTCTGGCTATTATTGATGATTTGACAGATCTCAATGAGTTCATTTATTACTGGACAAATGACAGACATGCAATTATAAAATTATAATGGTTTTTAATCATTTACATTTACAACTCTTATATCCTGATGCATTCTGGAACTGCTATTCTATTTTGCTTTGAGTATCTAGTATTATTTGGAAAGGATTTTATTCCAGGAAAAAGATTATTTCTATTTTGTAAAAGTATGCCATTAGAGTTATATTAAAGATACTTTATTTAATCTATATTTTATTTGTTAACTGCCTAGGTCAACTAATACCTGTGCCTGTTTAAAGGAACAAAGTGTTTTGCTCAGAGCTACATATTAAGCAGTCTTGTTGCTGGTTAGGCTCCTATGAGCTAAACTGTCAACCAAACTGCAGTTAAGATGCTGAGTTAATGAGCATGTCACCAAAAATATGTATTTTTCTGATATGAAATATTTGCATGAAGTTATAAGATTATCTGCAATACATGGAGTGCATGAATGATTTTGCATGTGATTTTGTCAATGTTTCATAGAGATGTCATAACTACAACAATAAATTCTGTTTATATTTCTATTTTATTTCAGCTTCTATAAATAGATCCATTATTTCAATCACATTTTTAAATGAAACTTCTGATGTGAAACTTCATAACACCAAACATTGATCAAAATAATCAAATCATTTTTATATAAAATATTATTAAATCTGTATACTCAGTAGAGAATCATGATTTTTCTTAAAAAGAAAATATTATTTGAGACCATAGATTACATCCCAGAAGCAAAAGTATGCATTTTTATAAATGTGATATTAAACACATTTTATATAAAATGACAACTCTAGATTAAATTTAGTGGAGGTGAAAAAGATCTATCATGAAAAATCTCAATTCCTGATATATATTTTGTAAGTCTTAAAACAGCACTGTGAGCATTAGATGAGAACATATTATCTGTAACAGTAATTCATAAATCTTACTAAATCTATAAAATGTATTGCAATTGGTAATGTGATCTAGAATTCTTAATATATGTAAAAACAAAAACAGAACACTAACATGTGACCTAAATGTCTAACAATCTTTTTTTTTTAATATATTTCCTGGTGGTTGTTTTTAGTTAAGAAAACACAACTAAGTCCATATACAAATATAAATAATTAGTAGAATGAACTTGTTCAGTCTTTCAAGATAAGAATTAGAAGGAATTATAAAAATCTGTAATTTTCTAAGTGTCTTAGTCATGGCTAAGTAGTATTTTTTTGTTGAAGGATGGTTCACAAAGACACATTTCTTGTTATTGTGACATCACTAGCGTAACTTGTTTGCAGAAAATTCATCAAGAGGAGAGTCATCAAGTGTTATTATGCCTTGTAGTTTAGAGACAATGGTCACCTTGGAGTCAGAATATAACAGTAGCAGAGTTTCTGGGCTCAGACCCCGACACTTGGTGTAGACATTACTGGCATCAGATTGGAGTTGAAATTTCACTTTTTTGCAGTCGGGACAGTTTTACTTCAAAGTTTATTTTATTTGGGTGGAGTGTGATTACATCATTGCGATCCAAAACTTGACCCTTACAGGAAAGAACTGCTAACATTGTGATGGTAATCACAGAGTGTGAAACCTAAATAAGATGTAGATCAATTTGCTTCTGAATTACACTCATCATTCCTACAAATGAGCCTTGCCTCCCCCCACTCCAATTTGTACTATGCTTTGCTATTGCCTTCTGTGATGTGAGTGCTGCCATGTACCCATCTTTCATGCTGTGTTCTCATGCAAAGTGGCATCAGGGTATAAAACATACAGTGCTTATGTACTTCATAGAATGCATTCAGGTTTTAAATTTTCCGTCTCACTAGTTATCTGCTCAGGAGTTGTAAGGTGCACATTACTACCATGCTGTGGACACTAGTTTTAAGATTTCAGAGCCCTCTAAGCTAGTGTGCATTGTTGTGATGTAAAGCACCCAGTGATGTTTTGCTGTGTATCATATATCAAAGTGCTCCACCACTCCTACCCATCTTTTGGACTATTTTTATAGTGGTATATAGTGCTGCAGTAATGTATGTACATTAACTGCTGTTCTACATCTTCTTTGATCAGCTTGTACAGTGCTGCAGAATACAGAGCTATTGTGTTATGCATATGTCTTCTCCAATGATTTTATATACTGATGTGTGTTAGGGCACACTGTGTTGAAGTGCTGTGTATCATATGACACTATGCTGCACTCTTCCCATATGCACTGTGCACTATTCTAATGGGTGCATTTGAATCGTTTGTGGTGGAATTGATTGGTTTTCATTTGACCATGCTCGCTGTATAACTGTAGAACTGGTTGACTGTGTGAGATGGTGCTGCAGCAAGGACTGGGACTATGCTCTTGCCCCACTGTTGTGTGACCGTGGAGTTGGTATATATAAGTTGTTGGGGGGTTTTGTTGGTTCAGACCTATTTGCCTCCCCTACAAAAAATGCTGTTGTATAGTTATTCTGTTTGTTGATTTCTTTGAGAGCACAGGTGGTGAAATTCATTGGAGTGTGCATTTGAACAGTTTGTTTACCCATGTCTGTGGCTTGCTGAATGGTGCATCAACTTTTTTTTACATAATTCCATTCTAATACAATGTGCTATGCTCTGCTATTTGCCTTGACTACTGGTATATGTCCTCTATGATGTGTGATTTAGGGAGCACAAACTAACTTTACTGTGTATACGTGTCAAGGCCTTGTCTCTCTTCTCAGTATCATGCAGACTACTGAGATTTGACCTCTGCCTCCTGTATAGAGCTTCATTTGGCCCTATTCTGTCAGACTCATTACATGTTTGCAAGTTCAGTGGTATTGTAAACACTGTCTCAAGGGATTTCCGTCTCTTTTGCAAAGTGATAGGTTTGAATCACAGAGAATACCACTTCTGTAGAACTGTCTACCACTCCACATAAAGCAAAGTACTGCTCTTAATATATTCAAATCTAATTTGGATGAATGGATGGTAACAACAAGTTCACCCCTGGTTTAGTACCCCCATCTCTCATGAATAAGGAAAATATTTAAATACCTCAGCATATCCCTAGCCAGCCCATCTCTGGTTTATTTGTTTGCAAAATATAAAGGCTAAAAACTACCATGGGAATGTAGGACTAGGCTTTTTAAGATCCGCACAAATCAATAGCTTAGTTAGTACCTATGAATCCATGAACCTGTGCATCCTCTTGATTAACATGTGCACTTCTGAGGAAGTCTAGTTATAATAGCAGACAAAAGAGCTAAAAATTAAACTGTATTTGTGTGGTGCCAGAATGATGTTTTTTTTTGTTTATTGTTTTTTTACATCAAACCAGTTTGCCTGTATTTTTGATATAGAAAACACAGTATTACTGAACTGGATTTATCTCTTCCTGCTCATCACGTACCCTATTGTGGCATAGGAATACAGTATCACTGATCTGCATATACATCCTCCCTTATCCCCATGTGTGCACCTGTGAAAGAAGGGCACATAGCACTGCTTTTTTTGTCTGTGCCCCATGGCACAGTGCTGCATCATTTCCAAGTGCATCAAGGTATATTCCAATGAAGGGTTACAGTGCTAAAATACTATGTGCCCTGCCTACTTTTATGCATCCCCAATGAACTTTGTGTTATTCTAGAATAGGGTTTTGAATACTGATACTATTGTTGCATGCCGAGTGTGTTTCTATTAGCAGCAAATAATGTGGTGTTGGAATGAACGGAGAACAATGTTACTGTGCTGTTTGCCATTGTTCTCAGTAGTGCAAACCCCAACATGGGGGCAGCTGGGTGACAAGGGCAACTTCAGTTTTATTTTTATATACATATCAGTGGTTATCTTCGGCTACCAGGGTGTCTGCATTGAAGTCATTATTTCGGCTTTCATGTAAGGCTTTTGCCATTTGGCATGTTTATTCATAGATTCATAGATTCACAGATTGTTACTAGGCTAACAACACAAGGGTACTTTCTAAGCCTAACCAAGGTTTCACAAAATAATAATGTCCTGAATCCAAGTAGGACATCGAGGGTCAGACATTTATAAGCTTCCTCTGTCCATAAGGGACATGGGTGCCAGGCCCATTGTAAATTTCTTATTCCTCATGCACTGGTCTAAGTTGCATTTAAAGTAGGTAATAGATGAACCCAGCTTCACATGGATAAGAAGCATGGAGAATAATACCCATTTGTTAACCAAGTAGGCCCATTGGACACACACAGTCCATTTTCAAGGGTAGCTTGAGGGCAATGTCTGCATAAGGGACTTGCGTAAGGTCATACAGAAGGCTGAGAGAATAAAACCCTGTATCATGATAACTGCAGCTCAAAACCTTAACCACTGCACCAACTGCCAGCCAGCTTTTTATCTTGATGTTAAAATGCAATGCTGCCAAAATGACTTCGTTTCTGTATTTTGTATTCCCTCTCCTGTTTGACAGACTAGGGTTATCAGAGGCATAGTGCTTTTATTTCATTATTTGATTGTCTGCTTTGGAAGCCTTTGGGAACTTTGAATGTATTTGTTGTTATATTATCCCTATGTAGATGCACCGCAGTGAAGTTGGGTTTCAGATGAAATGTCACCCTTCTAGTTTTCTGGATTTAAATTTCAAAATTTTGGTGCAGTTTCAGGAACTTTCTGATTCTTTCATGGCAGTCCCATGAAACATTACTGAGAATGTATGGGCTATGTTTCAGTACCAGATCCCAGACATTTGCAATTTGTTCTGGTTCATTATTCTGTATGTTGACTGACTACATTAATGAAGACTTGCTGGATGGCTGTATAACAAGCAACAAGGACTGAATTTAAAATGTCAGTATGTGAGTATAAACTTTATGGGTTTATTCATTGTTTGTTGATGTTCAGTTTGGCTTTGAACTTTCAGTCTTGCCATTTTTAGAATCAGTTCAGCTGTCATAACTTTGTGTTGGCTGTAATACACAGAGTACATTTGGATTTATTTTGTGCTTGCTAATGTCCAGTTTCTTTCTGGATTTTAAATTGTTTGCATTTGTGGAATCCATAAGTTATCATAAGTTTGTTTTGCCGATAATACCCAGAGTGCAGTTGCCTCTCATGATATTTCTAATTTCCACTAATTTACATCTTATTTATTGTTTTTCATTTGCCGTACTTCAGTTATATTTATGTAGTATTTACCCTGAGCAGTTAAATAAAGATGAAGTTGTTTAATTTGTCTCTTTATGAATCATGTTTCTGCTTAATGTGTCAGACAGCATTCATTCTGCATTTTGTATACAGTAAAGTCATGAATCTAAATCCAGCCTTTTTTTCACTCTGTCTAGGTCAGTTACATCAGATGAAGGCAGCATAAACACAGCATATTTCTATCTCCATCTGAAAATACTCAGTGTTAATGTGCAAAAGTGAAGATTTCACTAAACAGGGGCCTTTTCTGACAGATGGAAAGAAGGCCAAACAGTGATGCTTGCAGGAAACATATCAAGCACATTGCTAATTCATGGCCACTTATATTCACTGAATGAAAGTCATGTTATTGTTTCTCCCCTGCATCACCTTACCAATGTGTGCTAACTCTAACGTTAACCCTAGCCCTGCCCCTAACTCGACCCCTACACATTATGTTATTAAAAAAAACTTTCCTTAATAGTACCATGCACAAGACAAAAGGGCACAGAACACACAACACAGAATCTATCCCCTCACATGACTGTTAAACAAACCCTAACCTGTGAACACTTACATATTCACATCATCTGCTATAACACAGTCTTGCATATCTTCACAACCACCACATTTTCATTCAAACAATTGTCCTGCACAATGCTTACATACACTTTATAAGACTAAATTGTCACATAAGTTTTGCACTAATAAGCATTCAATCATATCTGAATTCTTTCCTTTTTACACCCATGGAAAATGTTTCTACACATTGTGTATTTTACCTTTTTTATGCCTATTTTTAATTTTCTGGGTATTTGCTATATTCTTCATGAAGGTAGTGTAAGAAGAATGCATTCTAGCAATTAACTCCATAATGGAAACATGCTGCTTTATCTGAGGATAGTTTAACCAACACTTAAAACAGTTGGATATTTGCAGTGGTAAGCTTTTGTTTTACTTAAATCATCATATAAGGATATAATGGAATAGTGGTATAGTAAAGTACCATGTTGCCCCTGACTAAGAGCTAGTTAGCTTTAACAGTATCATAAGTCCTTAAAATATCTATCGTTGAATCTTTAGTGGATTTCTGTTTTATTTCTGTTATATTTTAATTAAATGGAATGGGTTTTGTAGTATTACATAAACACTCCCTACAGCGGTTGTCTACATTGACAAGACATGTTAAGATGCAGAGAATTCTTAATACTAACTTATTTTTGGGTTTAATAATTTCTTTCTGATATATAATTCATTGTTATAAGACATACACCAGTGAAGTACTTCACAAAGGTATTACCCTGTTTGACAAACCAGAGTGGGGAGTATCATGAAATCATGCAATCTTCGTGCTGTTTGCAAAGCATGTTGACAAGAAATCCTTAATACAGTCTTGTTTTTCCCTGTAGGGTCAAATTTTTATATTTTATAGTGATATTATTATTACCTAGTATTAATATTCATTAGCATGTAAGACAGACAGAGAAAATGGAAAAGCGTATATGTGTGATTGTGTGAGTGCCTTTGCTGGGTGGGGCAAGTTATATGAGAATGCTCATATAATTTCCACATAGGAATGAAAGACACAAATGGAGTGTGTTTAAGGTTTGAGTCTGATGCTGTCTATGACAGTGTCTCTATTGTTATCTTCTTATGTGCTAGCTAGTATATGATTAATTCATCCTCCTTTTTTGAGATGTGGGTGTGTACTGTGCTGGAGGTAGGGGATACATTGATTTCATCTGTCAGGTTACCTCAGTTTTTTTATGCACAATTTACTATCTTGTTGTGTTTTGATATATAGGTTATATCTAATTTTTATTACTGGGTCACAGAGAAAATCCATAAGTTAAACTGAAAAAAAAATCAACATGGTAAATAAAACAGTAGACATGGTAGTGGTAGCAATAAACGTAACCAAATCTAAACATGCAATGTCTGACAATGAGGCATATAATTAAAAGACAGCTGGGCCTATACATGAAAAACAATAGGACATGGGCCAGTTGAAGTAGGATACATGGAAGCAAATTGATTTGGCAGTGTTATAATCATTAGCACATACTAATTCTCATTATGAAACATAAAAGGGGAAGGGTTAGGGTATAAAAAGGGGGAGGAAAGGGACATAACAGAATAGAAGAACTATGGAAAATACTAGGTGAATAGATGAGGGAGAGATTCTGAGGACACATAAAGGCTTAGAGTAAGAGACACAGTGAATATTGTTCTGAATAAAGTTACACACTTAAGTTGTAGTGTGTACGGCTCAGGTATTGTGGAATGTATGAAATCTATTTTATGAATTATATCTCAAACTTTAAGGATTTATTCTTGAGGGCTCATATAAACTGAACAAAACAGTTTTTATATTTTTAAATAAACAGTCACAGATTTTAAGATAAACTATAAATGATAAATCTTAAATTTTGTCCATTTATTCAGTAAACTAGAGAGGATGATCAAAAGGGAGACAATGTTTAACTTGAGCCTTCATTTTATCAGGATAATTTTACTTTTAAGATTCACTTAAATTGTTTAGTTACTGAACAAAGATCACAGCTTTTTTTGGTGGCATCTGATATTCAATAATTCCAGAATTTGAGATCTAGAACCATGTTTTATGACCAAGAAACCTAAATATTTAGTGATTGCGCAATACTGTTAGGACTCCCTGCGGTCTTTGGCAAAATAAATAGATATCAATCAATGATAAGATCAGCTGTAGTAGAAATAAATAATCTGTGGTTCCACATGACAATGATAATGACAGTAAAAGAAATACACTAAATATGTCTACTTATTAAAATATAAATGATAGCTAATTTCAAAGTTATTTCAAATAATTTGTCTAATAATCAGTGTTGTTCCACATGAAACATCTATACTACTATTTTGCCTTTCAAATACATAAGCACTTGTTTTGTCAGAAAGGTCCTTATAACTGCATACCTTTTTTAGCAGGTCATTAATGGAGCATGTATAATGGATGGCATCCTCGTCAAACACACATTAATGAGTACAGTGATATTACACAATTTAAATTAAAAGTATACAAAATCCTCACATCATAACACATTAAAAGAAGTGAATAAGTGCATAATGACATATAAACACTTCAGAGTTTTAGCTAGAAAAATACTAAAGATCAATTCCTCTTTGGCATTATTGGCCTTAACTGGGGAGTTACTCTGGATTTTAAAAATACTACATAACTTGATATCAAGCTTTAATATGCATACTAAACAACATTTGTTTTTATCATTAAAATGTCATTGCTGTAGAATTAGTTTCTTTACAGATTCTATCACCAAGAATATTTCATAGTTTCAGCAGAATTGAGATGAACATATAGGTGGTAATGATGATACTCAATTTAAAAAGTGAATATGACAGTTGACAGTTTAGGAAAATTATCATATTTGTTAGATATGGTTTGCTATCAAAAGGGCAATTGGACCATGTTCGAACTGAAAACACCGATCACCCTAGTTCAACATTTGAAAAAACTAAAGAAAATGTTGAACGCACAACAGCAAATGCACACTAGCATTCATTGTTGTAGATTCAACATTTTGAATACAGATCGCATTATAGTGGGGATCGGGAAATGTACCCTTTCCCTCAATGGAGTTTGTATATATTGTATAAGTGGCAGGGGGTGTGTGGGGGGGTGCAGTCATTGCTCTTGACTGTAAGTGTAGTATTTTCGGTAAAGTCGACATTCCTGATATGTCGACTTTTCTGAAATACCTCGTTTGGTCATGTTTCTGTTTGGAGATTTGATTTCCAACAGTTTGGTTCAAAAATCTGAACACTCACACATTGCAGGTGTGAGATTTTGATAGTAAACCATTAGATACAAACTATGAAAAGCAGAGTTGTATGAGACATCCCATAAAACAGTAGGTCCTTGAATTGCACAGAATCCTGCCTCTCTGTCCCATACTTATAAGTGTTCCTTTATCAATTACTTACATTAATAAAAAAGCAATTAACCCCTGCAGAATATGCCCACTCCCAACATTCTGACACCAAGATATTTTTATCTGAATTGAAGCTTGCTTTGTTTTAATTATTTTTATGCTCTGGAAAACAAAAAAAAATGCTACTGCTAGTTACTGTAAAAATAAATGCTTTAAGACCTGATTCCAATACCTTAATCTTGACCAACACTCCATATGACTCAGGAATGAATACTTGGACAGGATATTGAAGGAGCCCAGAAATAGGTTGCAGTGAGAGCCCAATATACTATTCTGGCCATCCTGTGGTAAGGTTTTAGTACACATTTGCCACAGGGTTTCATCCTAGGAAAAGCTCATGATTGTAGCACATTGCAACTAAGGACCCTTGAGAGCATTAGCCTTCCATGAAGTGTTCAGGCATTTGTATTCTGTCTGGAATTGTTGGCACATAGTTCATCATGGCTTAGCACAACAGGCAGGGTATCACACATTTTCATCATTGATGGGGATTGTTACAGGTATACAAATAGAAAAAAAATCCAAACTCACTGGATGGTAGACACAGTTTGTGCCTCTACTCTTCTTCTACCAGTATCCTAGAGTACTGGGTAGTCCCAATGAAAGGATGACACTTGATAAGTCATTGTAGATGGGGACAAGAACATTATTAAAAAATAATAAAAGCTATAAGCCATAATGAAACCTGATCAATATAGCTATGTGGACAACAGAATAAAAGGCAAATTTAACTCTAGGTATTATCACCATTAAATATAAACAATAAGATGGAAAAAAGCAACATTAAGATCTCTAAACAGATGTATACACATGCACAAGAACACACACACACACACACACACACACACACACACGCACGCACGCACACACGCGCACGCGCACACACACACACACACACACACACACACACACGCACGCACACACACACACACACACACACACACACACACACACACACACACACACACATGCAGCATATGAGGAAGATGTAAGGGTGACAATGCAATGGGAAGAATCAGTATGTCTCAGTGATCTATTGTTAAGGTGAATACTTGAAAAGAACTGTCCTTTTCATCATGCATGTATTCCTTAAGTCTGTACAGAATAGCACACTGTGTATCATATCCCTCAATGTCAAAGAACTATATTCTGTATAAGTTCATGAGTTCAAAATGTTGGGCAACCTTAATTGCTCCTTTATTTTCAGTTTGATTTACTACAACAGGATAAGAAAAAAAGCTTAAGTTATGAAATGCTGCAGGCATATGTTTTGAAAAGGTGTCATGAGCTCCATCATTTTGATTGCTTTATTGCTCTTTTATTTTCAGTGCAATTTACAGGTGCAAAATAAGTAAAAATAAGAATATACATGGTTTTGACACCTTGCAGAGAACAATTGAAAGCATTAAAACTATAAGTGTGTATGTTACTTCAGTATCATTTTTTTCCTGAAATAGAACATTAAAAGCAGGGTCAGATTCATTAAGAGCTATACTAAGTACCGTACCTCTCAACTGTACAGATTTACACCGAATGTCCAGATTTTTGGCTTACATTTTTGGTCTGTTTCTCATAAAATTGTGATTTTCTGACAAATCACTGGCAAATCGTTGAGGACTGAAGTCAGAAAATAATGGCAGACATTTGAGTTATAGACTTCATACCCTTCAGAAAAGTCATACTTATGCAAAACATTACTCTGTCAACTTTCTAAGTTTGTAAGAACAATATTTAAAAAGTGTTCCTATTTTTGCCCCCCCCCCCATTTTTTATTGCTTTGTCAAAGTTTCTTGCTGTTTCAGGTTGAGAGGTATGCTAAGTACAGCTATCATGTATGCAGTAGGGTCTGCCTCACACATGATAGCGTGCCTTTCTGTATTCACTAAGCAGCTCTACATTTAGTATAGAGCTGCCAAACAAAGATAAATGAAAGAATATGCAATGAATGCATAAATAGGCGAATTACATGCTAATTAACCAATCGGACATGGCAGAGCTATTCATGGCGGTATAGAACAATTGTGTACATTCAGTGCAATCATTTGTCCTGAAATCTAAAATTCAAAGCTCTTTGGATTACAATCACAATTACACTTCGAAAAAAAAATTAGCATTTTCTGCTGACATTCAAAGGTTACATGTGCAACAGGCTTTAATTGCATTTTCTGCTGCTGCTGTTGTTGCCAGACCTCTGCCAAGAAGAAGGGTTTTTATACCTGTTTGACTTAGTATGGACTGCATGACATAGAAGATTGTACAGCAAAACCAGGCAGATGGGGAAACAGTATAGTAAATATGCAACCTCTTCTGCCCTCATCTGAGGCCCAAGGTAAGTGTGGAAATCTGTTTGAAAAAAATTGCTAACTGCTTACTTTCATATGCAAGTAGTTGTATGTCCCTAAGATGAGACATCTGTCCTGTGTTCAGTAATATTAGCAATACTGTATGAGTGTGATGTCTACAATATCCACCTATAGGCTTTGCACAACAACATGCATCGGGCATTTTAGTTTCCCACACATATATGGAACCGTAAATGCATTAAAATGTGCAAAGGTAAGTGCACAGTCATCATCACTGGTACAGGATGATGGTGCTACAGAATACATGAGGGCAAGCCTAACACCAAAGAAGTGAGTGCAAATTATTGAATTGCATTGTCTACTTGAAAGTCTTGCAGTATACACACTGGTGCTGTCCTCCATGTCAGAACCAATATCAACATTCAAACTAAATAAAAAGTTAAATCCCCATATTACTACACACAAGTAAATTCAGCCCTCCCACACAAAAAAATAAAGGAAATAAAAAGCAAGTGTACAGGTCATGTAAGGAGGTCAACAGCTGTGCAGCTGAGTAGTACATTGCAGCATTAACCAAAGCAATTGACACTTTTCCATTATAAATGGCTAAAAGTGTTCTTGGATGTCCACTTGTGTGGAGGGCGGTCAGTTATATATCAAAGGCTTAACACATTTGTGGGCTACAAACATCAAATCACTATTCTGGAATGACTTGCCAGAGAGGCATAGAAAATGTTGCATAATGTCATGTTACAGACTTCACAAACTTTGTAATGTAACAAATTACTGATATAATTGCCTATGTAACCAGCAAGGGACAAACAATGCATACACTAAGCTATGGGTTTATTGTGAAATGCAATCTATCACTAAGTTTTAAATACAGCATTTTGTAAAAAAACAGCAACTTACCTTTGCATCAAGATAGTTGTGACACTAGAAGCATGTTTTGCAAGCAATTAGCAGCATGCAGCTCTCTGAATAGTCTCCCCTACCACAATACATATTTCCTTGCCTACACGGTTACCTTAATATAGTGCCAATTCAGCCTCGTCAGCACTGTGAATATGCAAATGAGGTGTGAACTTATCACGGTGGCATTCATAAATTCCAAAATCTGTACTAAGTGCAGGGAATGTAGCTATAACTACTTACATGATTGCAAGCATATGCCCTACCTCTGCAAGAATGCGTACTGAGAAGTGTTACCAGCTAAGTGAATGCAAGTCTGAATGATTACTTTGACTGCAGTATCAGTCAGTGTGTGTCAGACAGAAGGTACTGACAAGAAATTTTGTGACTACCATTGACTGACTTAGGAGAGGAATATTCGTAACATTGATATGAATTGTTTATGACAACAGCTTTTGCCTTTTAGTACATTGTATCTGTAATTCTAAGGATGAAGATCACTCATTGAAACATATATCAACTGCAAAGCAAAGCAGTCTTCTTAGAGAAGCACAGATATCTGAATGAGGTTCACAAAGTAAAGATAAGCAAATAGGTGCAGTGTTCAAATGTTTCATTTTATACTGTGTGAGGAAAGATGTTGCCAGTATCATGACCATCCACACATCTTACTGCAAATTACACAGGACAAAGTTTTCTTCTGTTGCACCTGTAACATCAATTGATACTGTGACATATATTGAGTAAGTTTTATCTTCACAGTATAATGCAGCACACAGTGATAAGAATCTGAACTGTGTCTTGTGAATGTCCTGGGGTTCTAAGGCATATATAGTTGTGTTTCTGTGAACATAATGATGCTCAACAAGGATGTGTTCCTTCTGAAACACAACTAAGTTGAGGAAATATCAAAAGTATGCATTTAACTACTTGTTTCATAATATTTCCTCTATTTCAGTAGCCTTTCTTTCTCTTCTTTATTTGCATGTGGTTTGGCATTGTGCTCTCTGAAATGGCAGGAGCCTTCAGCAGTGAACTACAATTCAATGCCTAAAGGAAAAAGAGAAAAAACTTAATTTAGGCTGCCTTCTGTAGTACAAACAGTCCTGGGGTTGGTGCACAGCCATCAGCAATCTGAACAGTACTCAGTGGAGAAAATGCACCTGTCAGGTAGCTTTCTCTGTAGCACAAGGTGTAAGTGCAGTGAACTTAGAGAAACAAAACAGCTGATGCTTGGCTCAAATCAAGTGAAGGAATACTTTTAAAGAGTCAGAATAAATATTTGCACACATTTTGTGATATCATTTTGTTGTTGTTTAAAAATTGAAAATCATATATTACCAGTATTGCTAACAAAACTTGAGCTGCTGTAAGTCCCCTTTAATATTATTTGGCAGTACCTACAGTCCTGATAATGTGTGTCAGAAACTAAAGTTGAGATGTGTCAAAATGTGAGAAAGGTGAACATCACTGTAATGCACTTTTTCCTGTTGTTGTTGCTAGGTATACCCCGTGTTTGTGTTAAGTTTTTATTTTAGCTTTTGTTCTCTGTCATTTTTTTATTTATTTTTTCTGCACTCAGCAATGCACAAACTAGGTTTCCTTTCTAAGGAAAAAAAAATAATTTAGGATGCCTTTTGTAGTGCAAACATACCTGACACCAGTGCATTGACATCAGCTGTCTTGATAGCACTTAGTGAATAAATTACACCTCTTCAATAACTATCAATATGGCACAATATGTAACTGAAGCAAATTGAGAGAAATGGATCAGGTGATGCAGGGTTCAAATCCAGTTAATTAATTTTACAGAGGAGGGGGTCTGAATACATATTTATACACATTTTAGATCACTGTGTTGTGTAAAGCTCAACCATTCTCAGTATTGCCAACAGCATGTGAGCTGTTGTCTGTTCACTTTCACATTATTTGTCATCAACTATAAATCTAATAATGTGTGCCACAAATTAAATTTCTGATATTGCAAGATGTGAGAAGGATTAATGTGTCACTTAAATGTACTTCTTGTTCTGGCAGTTGCTAGGTATACCATTTAATTGAATTCATTTTCCATTTAGCTTTTTCTCTCTCTCAATTTTTTCTAATGCTTTTTGAATTTGCTCCCCACTTGACAGTGTGCAAACATGGTTCAGTGCCTAAGAAAAAAGGTGAAAATTTTAATTTAGGCTGCAGCTATAGTGCTGCCCCCACCACCCTCTGCAAATTCCTGTATTCTTTCCCCTGTGTCCTACCCTCTGTTTGCCACCCCCATTTTCATCACTGTCCTATCAACCTCTTTTTCACACATTTAATCTGGTCAAAAAATAGAATCACACACAACACACATGCCTAGAAATGGCCCATGGAAAAGCCTTAACTTTTTGTCCTCAACAATTGGGTGGAGGGTGGCATCAAGCACCAATGCTGAGTAATAGTGAATGCTGTTTAACCTCTTATGGCAAAAGCTCAATATTTTAATTTCATCTGCAGACGTCCAGTTACTTTTGGGAAAATGGGTTTAAATCAACTGCACTATGGGAATACAGGGTAAATGCAGACTAAAGGCACTGCTGTGAAACAAATATTGTAACTGTTCTGAGGCTGCTGGATATAATGCACTATAAGTTCCTGTGTGGTGTGATGAGATAGTTCTCCTGTCAGTACACTGATGTTTTTGCATAATATCATGGGTTTGATTACAGCTGTAAGTCAAATTATTTCATGACATTTTAAATATAGTTAACTGCAAATGTCTGTATTTCTCTCCATTTACAACATTTCATTAACATACCATTGGAAAAGTGCAGCAAGACATCATTTGCAAAAACACTGCAGTCCCAACAGGGAGACTTAGTAAGCCCCCCTTATCCTGCTTATGTCTTAATGTTCGTTCTACTGTCTTACCCGTTCTTGCTCCCTATAAAAAGTGATTTATTGTACAATGCATGGCAGCTTAATAATGAGGAAATAAGTAAGAGTAACACACCACACACATATGGTCCAACATGCCCTACCAAATATGCTGTTGCTATTCCTCTCTCCATCTCTCTCTCTCTCTCTCTGTTCACCTCTTCTGCTTCAGTAAGTTGTCCTCAATTGCATGATTTAAAGTGTATGAAACAGGAGTTCCTTTCTAGCTGATGAGATAATGCTCAGATCTATAGATAGATTTTTGCATACATTCAAGGATTCTAGTCCAGACATTAGCTAAGTATTACTGACTGTTTTAGCACACTATTTCATGTGTAGTTGTTACCTACATTTTGTAATGAGTCAACATTTACTTGGTTCTTTCATAAGCCACTTGGTTTCTGCCTGCCTCTCACCCTGTCTTTGTATCTTCTCCCTTCTGTGCCACTAGTCTGTCTCTTCTGCGTTTGCACAATATCTGGAACTGAGCATGAACTGTAACTGAGGCTAAATAGAAGTACACAGCTTAGAGCAAAATTTGATGAGGTTTTGTCTTTGGCCACATTACTCTGGTGCCCTTTGCACTGCTGTGCTCAGCTATGTATAGTCATGTTAATCTACTTTCTTAAAGCTATAGAATTGAATGCACAGCTTACTGCTGTCATTAGAGTAATGTAGAGTAATACATATAGTCTCTTTTATGCAGTCTGTTGTCATTTGGGAATGCTGTATAGCTGGAGTTCCTACATAGTGTGTTTAGATAATACTCAGGTCTATAGACTTTTCTTGGAATACTCTCAAGGTTCAAATCCAGATATATGCTAAATTGTTTTTGAATTTTTTGTATGACTCCTGAGGGTATAACTGTTTTCTTAACACACCATTATCCTGTTTCTGTATTAATGTGCTTATCTGCTATTGTGAAACCTGTTTTGCACAGATCTTGCATAAATAAAGCAAACAATAAAAAAGACAAATATTTGCAGAAATGAAACATGAACTAATCTGTTAGCATGTCTGTATTTTGTATTCTTGTCATCACCTGTCTACATCTTTCAACCCCCTTCTGTGTCATCCATTAAACCTTGTTGGTTCCAAACTGTTTCCTTAAGCCATGTTTCCACCTGCAATAACATGCTTGGTCCTTTGTGTTTCATAATACATCTCTAACATACATATAAGGATTAAATAACTGCAACTGTCATAACAACTGTGTAATTCATGACACCTGAAACATGACAATAGCACATATCTGTTCTGTATTCCATCAGATTTACACATAGTTGGATGTGTGTAATACTTCTTTGTGTGAAAATCAGCACAAAGCACCATAGACTACAGTTAATTTCCATTCTAAGTTCAATACCTCAAGCTATGATTATGCATGTGCTAATATTTTGCCATGAGCAGCACAACTGAGCTTGGCAGCGTTGTGCTTCATGCAGAGAGTAAAAACATTTGCAATAAATAATCCTTTATTTAGGTTGTACAACATTGGTATGTCTGTATTGAATTTTGACAAGTTATCTGGATTTCTGAGTGACCCTGACTCATTTAAGTAAGTCTGTTAATGTATGTCTGAACTCCAATTATTACATTTGCAACTGTGATACAATGTTGTATATACTATTCACACACAATCCATCACTGGTATTCTTCAGTCCACTGTTCTAGTTAGGAAGGTCTGTTTGCATTGTCAATGCACATTGTGTAAACATTAGACAAGACAAGTGTGCAATCTGCCCAGAGTGAAGTGGCAGGATTGCTTGATTGATAATCCAGTGGTTTACAGTTGTGATTGTCATTGGCATCTCATACTGTGAAACAGGGACAGGTCCCTCACAGTAATGCAATGTACATGGAGGATAGTATATAAATCTTAGCAAAGCAGTGTGGCATGATATGGCACAATCACAGTGCTATTACACTGACCTATCAACATGTATGCATTTGTCCCAAAACCTGTGATGCACAGTACCAGCTGTTCCAAACAGTTAATTTTTACTAATTACAAATGTGCTTTTTTACATCATTAAATTCAGACTTCTCCAGTGGCACTTGTGTGTGTTTTCTAGATTGCATATCTAGATAAATAGACTGTTCAATTCTCACATTGAGAAATGCATGTACACATGTGTGTTTGGGGAGTATAGTGACAGGTAAGTAATACTTCAGTGTCAAATGTACTGTGTCCACTTCCACTGAAGAGAATACATTTAACTTTGCACACAACTCTCTCTACACTTTATCCCACTTTTAACCCAAACATCCTGTCTGCAGGTTTTACATTTTTAATTGTATTAGTGTTAGCCTTGTGTTTACATGAGACTCCTTATAAGAATGATATCTTTTATAACTGACCATAAATTGAGAATCATGTTTTTTTTAATCAGTACATTTTAATTGGGAGACTTTTTTGCTCTAATTTGCATGTAAACTGTATTGTGTATTGTAGTCTCAAAGGCGGGGGGAGGGGGTTCTGCAGTAACTGACTTTAGTCCTGCTTATGAGAAGTGCCCACTGTCCTACTAGCAGTCTTGCTGATATTGGAACACTACAGATTCAGACATTCATAGGACATGGCATCATTTAGTTCAGGAAATGTTTAATGGTTGGCATGATGCCAAGGTAATCCTATGGGCTAGGCTTGTAAAGACTCCAGGGCCATTAGCCTAGTACACACCTATGAACATATGAACACACACTGATTAGGTCATCCTTTCAAAAGTGCACTCTCTCCCCTTAAGAATCAAACTTCTCCTGTGGCGCTTGCGACTAATGCTGCATTCTCTAGATATGTAGGAGATTTAATTTTTACCATGGGGAACTGATGTAGCTGTAATATTGGGTACATTTAGCTTCATGAAATGATAGGTTATATCAACTTCCAGGAAGGGGAAGCGTTTAACCCATGCAAGTATCCCACCATTCCCTTATCCCAGTTTTACCACAAACAACTTCTCTGCAACACAGTAATGTGGTCATCCTGTCAAAAGTGCACTCTCCCCCACAAGAGTCAGACTTATGTGGTGCTTGTGGCTAATACTGTGTTCTCTAGATTGTGCAACTGGTTAGGTAGGTAGTTCCAATCTGACAGTGGTGAACTTGGGTATCTGTGTAATTCCAGTGTCATGGAAGTAAACCTTCAACAGATGAGCTGTAACTACTTCCACTCAGGAGAAAACTTTAACTTTGGACCTTCTGCAGTTTATCCCACTCTTAACGCAAACTTATCTGCAAGACACACTGATGAGGTCATTCTGTAAAAAGTACACTTTTTCCCCCTTAAGAATCAGACTTGTTCTGTGGTGCTTGAGGCTAATACTGTGCTCTGTAGACTGTATAAATAGATAGGATGTTCACACCTCACAGTGTGGAATTTGTGCATGTGTCTTCAATGTCAGTTATGTAAAGTTTACTGAATGGATATGCTGTATCAGCTTCCAGTCAACAGAAGATTTTAACATGAGTTCATGCTAACTGCCCTTGTGAGCCATTTTAAGCTCTAACCAATTAACCCATGTGAGAATCAAACCCTCCACCTTCAGTCTTTAAGGTATATATCTTAACCATTATGTCAACCTCCCGCATGGGTGAGGATGCCCCTATCCCCTTATCTCACTTTTGCCACAAACATCTTCTCTACATCCCACTGATAAGGTCAGATGTCAACCTTGCACACTGTGCCTTTACAACTCACAGTTCTCTTGTGGCTAATTGTTGTATAGATTGTGTAAAAAGATAGGTAGAGGGTTTGAAATCAACACTGAGTAAATAATGTCAGTGTGTGCATTGCCGTGTACAATTAGGTCCTTGATAACACCCCTTATGTAAACTTCACTTAGGAGATTTATTTTCCCTGGCAGAGGATTACCCTATAGATTTGTATTACCCCCAGGCAATAAACAGTTTTGGAACCACAAGGATTACATCATGCTATCAAAAAATAACCACATCAAAGTGGTCACATGAGTTATCCTGTGGTGTTGGTGGTTGATACTGTACTCTATTGTTTAAGTACAGAGGGAGGAGGTTTGAATCCACAGTGATGGATTACTGTCCATAGTTGTTTGTCATTCTGTGTAGAGAAGGCTTCAACCACCTTCATACATTTTTATAAGAACTTCAATTAATTAAAGAATAGTGATATCATACATTCAAATGTGCACTGTCACAGTTGTAAAAGAACATGTCCTGTAGCATGTGCAATTCCCACAGTGTTCTTTGCCTTGTGATCTTAGGCAGTCTGTTCAAATCCAGCATTACCCATTAGTCTCACTTGTGTCCCTATGACTGTGAATGTACAGGTATATAACAATGTTATCAGCCAGCTATCTACCGTGTACATACATGGAGGGGGATTCCTGTTACAGTGATTTCTGCTCCTTTTTCACACAGAAATGATTTTTAGTAAGAAGTGTTTTATTCTGAAACCCTCCTATTCTACTCTGTCATATAAAATGCTATACCAGTGAATGTGTTCACAGAGGTAATTAATCAATAATCCATGACTGTGCATAGGTATAGCAATATGTATGCACAGTTGGTGTGGTTTGATCACAAAGATGAAGCCTGAGTGATTAAACAAAGACAACCGTGAGTAAATCCTGATATAACCATGAACAGGAGTGGATCATTGCTATTATACAATTGCACTATTTAAGAATGAAATTACTTATCTTTCTTAAGTGAAGTATTTGTATAATGGCACTTCAATCTTCTTCCATGTTATACGGATGTACTGCTCATGTGTGTGGGACTTATGTTCCCATTCTTGCATAGTTAATTAGTGCAGGAGAAACAATAAAGAAAAAAAAAGACAGTTACTGTTTTTTTTAATTAAAAAATAGAGATTTACGAGATTTATGAGGGACATTGCAAACATATAAGGAAAATCAGGCAGGTTTCTTTTAGTTTTGCAGACTGTACTTGATTTTTCTAATATTTTATCCTGTCCCTCAACATATACCAATAGAAAGTCTTGCTGCTCAATGATACTTCAACAGCTAATTTTTTTCTCTATTGGCATTTGCTCAATTAGGCTAGTTGGGCTGTCTTATCAGTGTGCTGATTTTTGAATAGTAATAAGAATTTGTTGTAAAATATAACATATTTTCACATCTTTATTGCATCTCTACTTTCAAAATGATTGACAACTACAGGGGAAGTGAAAACCAATGTGGTCAGCTGTGACAGATTACAGAGACCATATTAAAGCATCACACCATAATGCTTTATGTTGCTTCTCCATGTTCAACTTTTTTTTTTCAGCAGTAAAACATTTATTTTAAATAGCATTAGCAGTCATGGCAGCCTGCAGATAACATGTAGAAGAACCAAACCCATAAGCTGCATGTTGCTTCCACATGTTAATCCTTTTTTCATTTTTTGCAATAAAAGCTTTATTTTTAAATAGCATGAATAGTTTGATAACATGTAGATAACACGTAAAAGTGGCAGAAAAAAACATAGTGCTGTGTATCAACTTCCCCATGAATTCCTCACGTATATAACTAGTACAAGAAAGGGTTTAGCTGACTGCATCCATCATGTTTAAATAAAATGATCTTACTTATATATTTCACAGAACATAGCTAATTAATGTCCTGAACAAGATGGATGCTTGTCATAACTAGGAAATGAACATTAATGCTAAATAAGAAAAAAATTGTGAACAGTTTATAAAAATAATTAACCCTTGCTCAGAGCTGATATAAGATTATAACACGTGTAACATATGTATGACATAAATTGATGATATTGTAGCTGCCTTTAAAGGGAGATGTCATTAACTGGTTCTGTATCACATATGACTTCATCAGTTCAGTTCAATTCAGTAAGGGTTATTTTTGAATGCTCACCATGTCTGACACTAGTTCATATAATTGTCTTTTATATATGTGCACTTTAATGGTGTACATCTACTAATGGTGTCAGATATAAAGCAACATTGGCACTTATTGATTTTTCTTCATGCTGCACCAAATTCTGGTGTTTCTGAAGTAACATTCTTCAGTCTGGCACTATAGTGTGAAGGAAGTGAAACAGTATGCTTAGTACTACATGGGCCCAATAGGTAGCTGCAGGAAATGGTGTAGGGAAGCCAACATAAAGGATATGTACCTTGTGGTAGGCATCGCAATGCAGTAAGTCAGGGGTGTAAAGGTGTGCTTAGTAGTACATAGGTCAAATAAGCATCTGCATGAATGGGTGTAAGGAGGCCATGCTCATTGCAACACAGTGTACATAGGAAGATTGTGCAAAGCAGTACATGGACCTGCTGGCCAGCTACAGAATTGGAGGAAGAGAGCCACTGGCCACACACAGATGACCTCCATAGCCTGTGTGACTTATCCAATGACCAAAATGTGTAAAACATAGGTGTACAGGGCTTGCCATGAGCCCCCAAGAGGTAACATCTAGAAAAGCTCTTTAACCTGTTGAGAGAGAAGTGTCATTTTAAGATGTCTATACATACACTTGGCACATGCATCTTGGGCCAAGCTACCATGGGTAAGATGTATCAGGAGTAGGTATGTCAAGGAGTGATGCAGGATGTCAATGCTGTGAGCAGACATAATCAGTCTATGTAACAAGTGCAGTAAAGGATAACTAATATGATAATCCATGCAAGAAGCAAGGTGTGGGACATTTCTCAGGACATGTCCATGATAGTGGGTATACAACCAACATGGTAACAGGTCCCAGAGAGGGAAGAGATTCTGGTGTCCCTGGCTTGGGACAGGGAGAAAAAAATTCTAAAACCTTGAGGTAGCTAATATATAGGAGCTGTGCTAGCTACAACTACTGAAGTGTCAGTACAGGATACATCAGATTGCTACTACACTATACAAGTCTGTACTTGTATGGTACAATTCACTACGTGTGTGATGAGATTGGTTCAGCATACCTCTGGGTTGGAACTGCAACAACTTGCACATCTAGGTATGTACATCTTTGTATGTTACACACATATATTAGCATGCATGCCATGGTGATCTAGGCATATGTGTGCATGCTGTCAAAGGTACATATATTCATGCTTTCATAGTTCCTTTTGTTGGAAAGACTAGCACAGTGGAACAGCACATGCTCGATGTACGTAGATCACATGAAACTAATAATGATAGCAGCATTCACATGGTACTGTCTGATGACACACTGGCAATGTCTGCAGCACTATTGTAGCATGGCTTAACCACATCATCAACATCACAGACTGCTTTGGAGGTACAGCCTGATTGCAGAACATCATAAATGCAGGTGGACCTCCACTATGGGCCCCTCCTGGGCATACCATGAGTCCCCAGCCCACAAAGCATCTGTATTTTGAACTGCCTTCAACATGCACATACCCACAATAGGAGAAATGGGCAGAAGTATACACAGGATTCTCCATTATTTCCTCTGGGTGTTCTAGATTTGTCCATACATACCCTCTATAGTGTTATAACTCCTGCTGAGGCTATATCCCAGCAGACACACACACACACACACACACACACACACACACACACACACACACACACACACACACACACACACACACACACACACACACACACACACACCACAAAAATACTTGAGCCCTAGCCAAAAGGCTCTATGGCACCACGTCTCCCACTGCTCATCCCATCCTGGTCTACTCATACTGTCTAGATTACTTTCCCCCTTTTGCTTAGCTGTCTAACTCTTCATTTTTTTCCCACAGTTATTCATTCATTCATTCATTCATTCATTCATTCATTCAGTCATTCATTCACAATTTTCTATCTAAGCAAGACTGCAGTCTGATAACAACTGCATAAAGCCATAGGGATTCTACATTATATGAGTGCATTTTAGACTTTTTTTAAACATCCTTTTCATCCAGTGATTGCCTAAACAAAAACATGATTAAAGAAAAAAAATAGTATTACTCATCAATTTTGTTTTTTCCTGCATCCTTTCAGCACATCCTATCCAAGCAAGACTACACTGTAATAGCTGTAGTGGAAATAAATATATGAAGCCAGGGGCCTAGCCCCCAGACGCCATAAGGTTTCTAGATACTCTGAGATGCATTTTACAATTGTTTTAAATATGTTTTTTGTCCAGTGATTGCCTGAACAAAAACCTTGATAAAAAAATCCTTTATCCTTTCAGCACATCTTAATTGACCAAGACCAATCTGTGATAACTACAGTAGAAATAAATATATTAAGCCGGGGTCAAGGGCCACTATTCACCAAGAAGCCATGGCATTATAGATGCTCTGACGTATATTTTAGACTTTTTTTCCAACCTTTTGATCCAATGATGCCTTGAAAAAAAAATATTCATACAGAAAACATACTAGTTTTTACTTTTTTATTTCAGTGTGGAAATAAGTTGTATATAAACTTTCATGCTCAAAGCTGACCAAACACCAATTTACAATAAACTGAGAAGACAAATGTTTGCGAAGATACATATATCATATCTAGGTATACTACCTGCCCCTATCCCCACCTCAGAATAGGTAGTCACTTTCTTTGTATTCTCCCTCTGGTATTCATTTGGAGTTAAACTTAAGGTACAAATGCCCACAGTCATATTTCAAGCTGCTGTTGTATTTATATACAGCATGCCTCCTCACTCTGTACCCCCAAAAGACAGGCTCCATATGTGTACCTTTCTGACATCAGACTGGGAAAAAACTGAAAAACAAAAGCAAATAGAATGTAACGTTTTTGCTGTCAAACATATATACAAATATCATGTTAACTTACTCTCCCTCAAAGGACAGCCAACTGTATATGCATCAGATGTTTGACTGTAAGTAAAATGGAAAAAAAAATAACGATTACAATAATATTTCTTATTACTTCTAGAAACAGTACAGTTCTCCTATAAAAGCTATACTCACCCTTGTACCCCCCTCTGAAGTTTATGAAGAAAGTTAAAAGAAATAATGACCACACTGTCAGCAGACCGAAAGAGATCTCTGAGGTTTTGGGAGGAATGTTAAAGAAATAATGACAATTTCACCAGCATCCTACACAAGTACAGTGACCTTCTGCATACACCCATGAGAAGTGCTGGTTTTAGACTAGGTGGGGTTCAAGGCAGAAGCAATTACTAAGGTCATGTCAAAATCCATTTATACAGCCTTGTGTGTGATGGCCACCAACCCCCAGAAGTTCCGAAAGTTTGGATATTCAGCGATACATTTATCCCTTATTTTGAGAAATGACTTGTTAAACTGAGCAAGTGACAAAAGGGTCAGTTATTTTCATCCACACAGCCCCCACAAAGCAGTTATACCACTCATATGTACAATTCAAATATCTGATTATGATAAAAAGAGGATGACCATGTAAAGTATTTACCTTTGTTCCAAACAAATGGTTTCTACACACTAAGATATTGCATATTGCTTCACATAATCACAGTAGTATTGCAAACTCAAAATAATAAGCAAACAGTAGCAGGAAGTTAGACATTTTCTTCCACAGAAGACAGCCACAGCAACCTACTTTGATTTTGCATATCAGGTGTCCAATCTTAATTCTCACAAAAGCACATTAGTCCATCAAAATCAAATAGGGACTGTTTAAACTGAGCAAAGACAAGATAGACAGGTGATTTCATCCTGCCAACCCCCACCCAGCAGTTAAAGGCACATTGTCTGATGACTACGTAATATTATTTCAGCTCCACAGTCCACACAAGCAAGTTGCCAAGCATTAAAGTATTCCAATCCATTTTGCTCCACGCAAATCCCAAAGCCAAAAAAGTATTGCCAAAAATATCTGGTTGATCACTGCCAACATCATTGCAAAAATAGTGATGACAGTTATCTCATCCCTCCAGGCCAAATTCATTTCTAACTTTACCCTCCACTCACCCCAACCCCTCCAACTATAAAGCATGTCCTGTCTGCTCTTACTAAGGCCAAGAACACAGCCTCAATGGGCCCTGATAATATCCCAAGATGCCTCCTTAATAGTCTAAAACATGACCTATCAGGGCCACTGGAATTACTATTTAACTATAGTCTTAAAACAGGCGTCATGTCACAAGAAAGGAGAGCTGCAGCATCATCAACAGATCATGGAAACTACAGATCCATTAGTCTGACTAGTCATATATGCAAAGCTATAGGAAGAATTATCATGGAAATGATCATCAAAGACATAGGAGACCTTCAGAAAATGGATCCATCACAGTATGGCTTTGTCAAGGGATGGCCATGCCTAGCAAACCTGGTAGACTTCTTTGAGAAGGTCACCAAAGCAATGGATGAGGGTAAAACAGTGCACACTGTCTACCTTGACCTGGCTAAGGCATTTAGCAAACTTACAGAGTTAGGCATAAATGCCTATATAACACACTGGATAGCCAGCTGACTCATACAGAACTCAGAAAATTAGGATTCCTTAAAGGGGCTCTGTCCTGGGCCTGCTGTTCTTTGGCATCTACTTCTCAGAAGTAAAAGCTAATGTCAAAGGCCTCTGGCTGACCAAGTTTGCAGATAATTGCAGACTGGGAGCAGTCATAGAATCCCCCAAGATACTAACATCTTTCAAGAGGTCTAATAAAGAAAAATGACTGATGCCAAAGCCATGGCTTAAAACTCAATGCAAAGAAATGCAGTATAGTAGCTTTTGGGAAGTCAGCCACCCCAGGAAACTACATCATCAATAAAACACCCCTAAGAGTTGGCCAACTAGTCAGGGATTTGAGAACACATGTAGACAGTAACCTGGTCTTCAACCAACATGTATCCAAGTTAGTAAGGAAATCCTTCTGTGTTGCTCAACTTATAAGTAAGTTCATGGTATCTAGACCCAAGGAAGTCATTGTACCCCTATACTTGGCCCCCATCCAACCCATCATTGAGAATGATGACCCATTCGGTATGTACCTGACCAGACACATGCAGCAACTGGAACATCCTCAAAGGGTCCTTACAAAAAGAATACAGGACATAAACACAATGTCCTGTGCAGATCACCTCAAAGCCCCATCTCTATATTTGGTCTCCTACAAACTGCTGAGAGATGATCTATGCCTGGCATACAAGACATCCCTGGCCTCCACTCTGATGAACCTTTTGCACATCTGCAAAACAAACAGCATCAGAACAGCTTGATCTAAAGACCTAAAATTTGCTTGTAGAATAAATAGGACATGTTGGAGTGACAGATATGTACCTAAGAGCATTCCATTTCTCTGGAACAGACTCCCAGTCCATGCAAAATAAAGTTCCTCCTAACCCTATTTAACGGTAACTTTAACCATAGGTAGGGAAAATCAGAAATTCACACCTAGTTTGTAACCCATGCCTTTGATGGACAGAGGCAGTCAATAAATCATGTTGTAACCAACAATCACCCCTATATAAATGTCTAAAACATATAACTTATGGGACACATTTGGGTTGCACGACTAGGCTTATAAAGGTCCTACTGGTCATTAGCTCAGTATACACCTGTGAACCTATGAACCTATTCCTCTCATCCCAACTGTCCACACAAGTCATAAAGCCAGAAATATTGCCCAAAATATCTGGATGATCACTGCCAACATTATTGTACACATAATAATTACACTTGTTACCATGCTATTCCTCTCATCCCAACTGCTCACAAAAATCACAAAGCCAGAAATATTTCCTAAATATCTTATTGATCACTGCTGCTTTCATGTAAAAACAGTAATAAAACTTATTTCACCATGCCATTGCCCAAATACCAACTGCCCGCAGAAATCACAAAGGTAGAAAAAATTGTCAATAATATCTGGTTGGTCACTGCCAGCAGAATTATTACAAACGTAGCAGTGATACTTATCTCACTGACATCATGCATCATTCCTCTAATTTTTAAAATTAGAGTAATGTCCCTGATTTTGATCTCTGTTCCTCAATAAAACTCCTTCAGGTGACTTCACTCTATTTTTGTTTGTTGCAAAATCTCTACTCCCATGACCTTGTAACATTTAAGCCAAAGTATTATGACTTGAATGTCAAGTCAACTGGAGTACCTCCTCATGGGATGCCCGATGTTCTGCAGGTGCACTTTTCTTTAAGTAGGAGCTCTCAACCTGCCAGCCCTCAAAATCATGGGAGGGAACCATCAAAAATCATAGCACTTACATTTTATTTGTGCATAAATTCGTACTCTCAGGAAGAGGGGATTGGGATGTAAAATTTTCCCTTGTGAGACACTTACAATTACACACATCCGTACCCTTCCAATACATACATACATACATACATATATTATAACTAGGTTATGATGGAAGTGGAAACCTAGTGGTTCAGTTCACCTGCCAATATGTGTGACACACACACACACACACACACACACACACACACACACACACACATACAAAAAAAATACTTTCATATATAAATAAAGACATTTTTGCTTATACCTGTTAGCATTTGAAAAATACTAATTTTTGAATTAAAACCAACTATTCTATCTACTGAACAAAATTAAAGTGAAACCTGTCATTTTTCATTTCCAAAGAACAGACAAAATGCCAAGGATACATACAAAGAACATCTATGATACTCATTTTTTCAACATAAAGGAGATTATTTTCAACAAAGGCACGGTTTAAAGAAAGAGGAAACAATATAAGTACATCTGTCTGCCTGTAGTTCTAATGTATCATTTTGAAAAAGCACAAGTGAGGTCGTAGAAGCGGGGTGGTCATTGCTTGTGGTGGAGCAGCTATTTCTTTTTTGTTGAAAATCACAGGGCTTCATGAAAAGTAAAGAGGTGGAAAGGTATGCAAACATTTTAAATTATTTATTTATTTAGAACAAAGAAACATTGCTCTAAAAATAAATAAATAACTAGAGAAAAAGTGCCCTTACAAGCACAACACCATAGGCCATTGCCTAGTTTGCCTATGAGTAAGGCCAGCTCTGAACATACACAAACACACACACACACACACACACACACACACACACACACACACACACACACACACACACACACACACACACCATAAGGTTTATTTCAGTTAGTACAGCACACACACATTTCCTCTTAGAAGACATTGTAAACTGTGCCCCCCATGGAAATTATGATAAATGTGTCCTGCTGTCCATACTTGGTTCTTTCTGTAGTCTATGTCTGATGTATAGTGTGACCAGTCTACACTTATGTAAGTACAGCCTGGGGGTAGATTTGCAGATATTACTTTTACTTATGTGCATATGCTTTAATCTGACCGGTAGTTATGGACCAGCCTCTACCTCTTAGTCAGTGCCAAGATGTGCTGCACCTGCATTTATCTGGAATGATCCCCGCCTATTTTGGCTCCTCGACTTTCTCCTCATTATGCTCACCCACCACTGCCTGCTAAGGTAGGATATATTCACATGCATGTGTACTCGCTGCTGCAACTGTTTCCTCAATGTTCCATTATGTTATGTTATGTACATGTGCTAGACTCATACCGCAGGACACCACTGGATTCATCCAGATGTTGAAAACTTCCCTTCAGCAGCTCAAACATGCATTCAACAATTACCATGGTTTGTGACAGGGCGTATTTGTTGTAATTTTTTACCATGGACTATGGGGTTTCTGACTGGTGTCATTAACCACGGCTCTCGGTCATATCAGGCATCACCATATATGCATACACACACACATAGGCACACGAACACACATGAGTGAAAAATCATTGCATGTTCTATTGGATGGGACTCAATCAACTGAAACTAACTGACTGAGTCCCAACACACAGAAAATCCTACATTATGGGGCCAGTGCCTTCTGCATTCCACACCTCCACACTTCTAAATATATGAAATGGTGCCTCAATGTTATAGATCTGGTTGTCTCAGTCTGTGGACTAAGGTTGAGCCTGATAGGGATTACATTCCATTCTTACTCATAATAGGATGGTGCCTGACCTCTTATTAGCATATTTTGTTATCTGCTAGCAGGTCTGAAGGACTCATTATTGTGGAATGCAGAGTGTTAACAGAACCAAACCTGCCAAATGCTGTGCACTTTCTTGTACAACAAACTAATTGCATCATAGACTCATTTATGTTATTTCTACATTATTAGGACTATTAAGCATAGGATACTATTAAGACAATTTTTCAATAACAAGAATTAAAAAATATAATAAAAACATTTTTGCTCATCTACTGTGGGAGCTTCATCAGATTAGTAATGTGCTGATAAAATTTCATTTGTAAACATCATGTAAACATAAAATGATATCAAAGTGAATATTAATCATATCAGTTAATAAATAATAAAAGAATCACAAATGAATCATTCCATGCATTACTTCCTGTATACTGTGTGCTAAAATGAAAATCACTGTTGCCTTGCTGGAAAATTAAGCCTGTGTGAGGCATCCTACAGCTAGTAGGGCTTGGCTTTATTGGCCTGAATGCCTTAACAAAAAGTCAGGGGCATTCAGAAGCCATGAGACTGAAACAACTGTATATCCTTAAGGGGTAATTTACATATTTACCATGGGCCTCTGTTAAAGGAGATTTAAGGTATTACACACAGTGAAGTTTCTGGTTTGCTAGTCTTTTTCGATGTTTTTGCCTATGTGTTTTTTTTTCAGAAAAAGTTTCAGAAACATTCATGAACTGGGTCCTATATGATATAGAATACAGTGACAGAGCTTACAGTTTCTCCTGGTAGCTCGAGTCTTTTAATGCTGTGATGATCTTAGTTAAGAATTGTTTTTTTCTATTGATTTTGTACGTCTAGTAAGATACATCCCAAAGGGGGCATTTGCTGTGTTTTTCTAATTACTTAGAATCCTGTCACCATCTGCTAAGTCCCATTGTTAGCATTTTTATAGATGTGCGCAGGCACTTTCCCCACTGTAACTTAGGCTTGTGAATGACTTATACCTGCTCATTTCTATAAGTATTTGGATCTGAAGAAGTCAGTCTTAGATGAAAGCACTCAACTACATCTTCCTTCATAAAAGCTTTGAGTAAAACAAAAGGAATATTATGGGAAATGAGCCAGGATTGTTTTCTATTAAGATTATATTCATTTTACCTAAAATCTGTAAACAGGTTTGCTAGTAACTTCTATTTGCGTTTAAGTTTGAATACTTATACAGACAGGTATTATTTTATTATTTTTTTATTTATAAATTCCTTCAACATTCTCCTCATAACCTTCTCAGCACAAGAATGAACCTAATGTTAACTCTGTTATTACCAGTTTGTTGCATAATATAGTACCCACCAGTCATATTATATTTGGCACCAGGAGACTGAGAAGGTATTTCTGTAATGTGCTTCTCATATTTAAGTATATTAACACTGGGACTGCACACCAGCTTGAAATTATAAAACTTCATACATGCATACAACCACAGCTGCAAAGACATAATGAAACACATTAATACATTTCTGGGGGACAAGGTCTCCTACACCCTCCACACTCTCCCCTCTAACTACACTAATCTTAGATGAAAACACTGAACTACATCTTTTATAAAAATGTTTCACTAGAACAATGTGGTGCTTGCATATGCTTGCAAGGCAAAAAATAAGCTAAAAAATAAAGACTATTATTGGATCACTGTAACATGGCACTTGCTGAAATTCCACACAGCCTGAATTTCCAATACAGGTCCTGTAATCACATCACTGAGTCTCTCTTATGTAGAAATATGTTCCTTATTGTATACATAGCTATCCATTCCACAGCACAAGGAGCTGAACGTTAGGTCATCCAGGAAGAAAACCAGTCCTAAGCTTCCAGGAGTTCTTGTTGCTGGTACTGCATACTTGCTTTGCTACCCAATTGTAATGCAGAATCTAACTTCTAGTCCAGTCTGTTGCAGATTTCATGGCTAAGCAGACACATGGTGGTGCTACTTTGAATTTCATCATCACAGGACAGCAAGCAAAATAACTCACCTTGTAGGGATCCTGCTATAATAGAGTTTGTGGTACTGTGCTGTATGGAATTACTTGACCTATCAGTTGCAGTCATGCAGTATTCACTGCACTGCAGTAAAGAGGGCTGTACAAACAGGAATATTAGCTTTGTGCAAAATGTTGAGCAGTAGCTACTCATACTTCCTGACTTCATGAATGCACTTTATTAGTGAATATGTTATTGAATATTTTATTAGTTCCTGCACTAGTATTGTAGTGAACTAGTGACAAGGAATGGTATTAGGGTGGTCCTGAATTTCTTAAAAATCAGACGTTACCCATTTTCTATTGTAATTCATAGGTTCATAGGTTCATACTAGGCTATCTGCCCTAGGGCATTTATAAGCCTAGCCAGAATGTGTTTGGCTTTCGCCACCCATTTTAAATTTATTTTGCTATGCCCTTTTTCGAGGTTAGTATACTGTGCCTCTGTCTAACAGTGACACAGAAGTGATACCCGGGGTAAACCTACGATCTCCCATCCACTCATCAAGATTCCTCTTGAAGAGAGTCAATGAGGGACTCTGCCTAACCTGGACTAGGATTTTATTCCAGAGTGAAGGAAGCCTCTGGGTTATGAATCTGTCCCTCCAGCATGTCCTATTTATTTCAGTGCTGAGGTTCAAGTCTCTCGAGCGCGTAGCTCGATGGGATTTGGATTTTCTGAGGTGCAGCATGTCCATTAATTCCGGGTTGGACATGGCTTTATATGTCAGGCACAGATCGCCTCTGAACAGGTGGTATGCCACGGAGTAGAGCTGGAGTTTCTTTAACCGGGCAGCATATGGCATCTGTTTGAGCCCTTTGATCCTCTTGGTGAGGTACTTTTGGGGTCTTTCCAGTTGCTGCAGGTGTCTGGTAAGGTACATCCCAAAAGGGGCATTGTACTCAATTATGGGCCTGATGAGAGATGAGTAAAGAGGCACGATGACCTCCCCTGATCTAGATGTGAATCCCTTCATGATTAGGTGGGCTATATAAAATGTTTTTCTAACCACTTTGACCACGTGGTTGTCAAATGAGAGATTGCTATCAACTTGGGTCCCCAGGTCCCTAATTACGTCTTCTGTACTTAATGGATTACCACCTATGTGGTAATTTGTGGGCACTTTGTTTTTGCCAAAGTGGATGACTATACACTTTTTGGCATTTAGCTTGAGGCTATGGCTCTGGCACCAGTTGTCTGTTTCTATGAGGCCCTTTTGGAGGATGCTTGTGTCGGCTGGAGAGTTGATTATGGCACCCAGTTTGCAGTCATCTGCGAACTTGGTCAGCCACAGTCCTTCCGTGTTGGCCTGTACCTCCGAGAAATATATACCGAACAAGAGAGGTCCCAGGACTGAGCCTTGTGGGACACCACTTGTAACTGGTTTGGAGTCTGACATGGCTCCAGCAATTCTAACCATGTGGGTTCTGTCCTTGAGCCAGTTTGCAATCCATCTAGTGACATAGGGGTTTATATTTAAGCTGGCGAGCTTATCTATAATGCCCGAGTGGGGTATTGTATCGAAGGCTTTTGCGAGGTCCAGGTAGGTTGTGTGGACCACCTTCTCCTCGTCAATGGCCTTGGTGACTGTTTCAAAGAAATCAACCAGGTTTAAGAGGCAGGATCTGCCCTTAACAAAGCTGAACTGGGTAGGATCCAGTGTCTGTAGGTCCCCAATATCTTTATTTATGAGGTCCATGATGATCCTTTCCATAGCTTTGCAGACCAAGCTAGTCAGGCTTATGGGGCAATAGTTTCCACGATCTGTTGAGGCACCACCTTTATGGAGAGGGACCACTATTGCTGTACGCCACTCTTTGGGCACATATCCTGTAGTAAGGCAGAGATTGAACAGTAGTTTTATGTTTGGGTTTAGCTCTTCTTGGAGTTCATGTAGGATGCAGCCCAGGACAGCGTCTGGTCCCATTGATGCTGTGTTTTTTGCTTTGGAGAGGGCGGCTCTTACCTGAG